>NC_084883.1:29008636-29311818 GCF_023558435.1 Drosophila sulfurigaster albostrigata | reverse complement strand
TTCCTTCATTGTAATATGCCAGATGAACTTCTCTTTATGAATGTTTTATTATTATTATCCAAAGGTAATAACTGAATTGTATATTCATATGTACATATACATATATATATGACTGTATAATCTGTTCTTTCGTAGACTTAAGACAATTAACTGCTCATGCAGATATTGACTGTTAGAACACTCAAGACTTTCGTATAATTATCTCAAGTAAAACTAATTAGTTTAGCTCACGACACAGCGAGAAAGATGCTCTAGTGAAAGAAATCGAAAGTCTGTTGAATGTTTTGTGCCGTTTCATCTTGGCTAACATTTGAGGGCAATCTCCCATTTGGTTAGGGCATGATGCGAACTTTTTGGATGAGTACTACAGCATAAAAGCAGCTGTTCCGTTATGACTATGAGGCTGGCGGGTGGAACAGAGGAAGAGGAAGAGGAAGGAAGGCGGACTGGGCTGTGTTGTGCTGGGCGGCTTATGCATAATAGACATATGTGAATGGCTGGAAAACCCATTTTCATAACTGACTCAACGATTCTGCGTTCACATTTCGATTATGACAATGCTAAAAATATCTGCAAGTTAAATTCAAATGCAATTTTCAATCAGCCAACAAGCGCTCAGTTCGCTGACCATTCCCAGTTTTTTCCATTAATTTTTCTCTTTTCTCGATTTTTTGTTTTGTTTTGAGCTATTGTCTCTGAAAATTGAATTTTCCATTTGGACAATGGTGCTCTCGCTTCTCTCTCTCTCTCTTTAGTCTACTGCCAGGTATCTGTGGTACGTTTCATTATTGTCAGCTTGAAAACTGGCCCCCAGCTGATAAGTTTTAAGCCTTCGGTGCTAATCCAATGCTGTGGCTTGGCAATCAATTTGGTGTTGACGTCTTTTAATGAACATTCTCCTTTTCTTTTTTCTTTTTTCTTTTTGCATTGCATTGCATTGCCGCCTGTTGCCTGTTGCCTGTGTGTACATGCCAGTTGGTTAATCACAATGTCCAAGCAATCCATGTGTGTGTGTGGGTGAGTGAGTCGCATTTGAAAAGTGAAAGGAGTAGGCAACAAACGATACCAATACCAAGTGTGCCAATGCTTCTCCCCATTGGGTGGACGGTGGGCTGTGTGGCCAGTTGACAGTTTCATTAGTTGGTTTACATGTCCTGCCGTTGTGCCAGGAGGTGCCAGTTTCTGTTGCCTGTTTGTTTGCATTGTATTGCCATGTTGTGCAGGATATTGGCTGGCCTGTCCTCTGCTTGCCTTGCTTGCTGCGTCGTGGCAAATGCTACACACAATCACCATGCCTGCCTGCCTGCCTGCCTCGTTGTCGTCTTGTTGTGGCATACACCGGAAGTCGACTGATAAGTTTATGTTGACATGTTACCACACACTCGCTTTGTGTATGTGTGTGTATGTGTGTGTTGCCAGCTGAAAGCTTTCATAAGTTGATTTAAATCTTTACTTTTGACAATTTTCATTTGACATCATCGTTGGTTACTCTCTGCTTCCGCTGCAGTTCAATCAACGATTACTCCAAAATTACTATAGAACTTTAACAAACTGAACTGAACACGCAACTCAACAGATAGCTCAAATATAAAATAAACTATAGTGTGACAATTTATTTAGTTTGCTTTGCCTAATTCAAAGAAAATTAGTTTAAAGTTTATTTAGCATAAAACACTCTTATCGGATTTAAAGCTTAAATTGTTTCAAGTTTCAAAATAAAATATCTCAATTCAAGGAAAAACCATTTAAACAGCTTCTTTGCAAACGAATTAAAACTAAAACAAAGCAATTTCTTGCTGCCCCAAAAAGTATGCAATAGAAATTGAAATGAAATCCAAAGACAATAAAATGTAATTAAACCCATTATGGTAAAGCACGTACACACATTTAGTTTTGCATTTTCTTCGACAATTTTACGTAACATAGACACGTAATTAAAAACCAAAACAAAACACAAAACAGAAAAGAAGGTACAAAACAATTTCTATAGAAATTGCTCAATGTTGTGTTGGGCGGCGTCAACAACAAGTTTTTTGAGCTGCATTCTCCAATCATAACCCTTTTCAAATTGGAAAACCATTTAAATCCTGCGTCAATTCAAATCACCTTAGAGAATCAAACACGTATACGCCTTTTAAGCAAGCTACCAGCCTCCTACACACATGGCCAAATCCAAAAAAAAAAAATAAACAGAATGAAAAACTCAAACAAACATTTGCTTTTCGTTTTGTGCTGTTGACCCATAAAAACAATAGAAGCAGCAGCAGCAGCAGGAGAAGCATCCAATGACCAGTCATAGAACTGACCAGCTCGATGTGCGTGGGGCAGCAGCAGATCCAAATGCAAAATTGAACAAACTGTCAGTTGCAAAGGCAGATCACGAGGACTCCGACTCCGACTCCGTACACCACCGCATAGCACCACTCACTACACAGCATAACATAACACAACACAATCACAAGCACGAGCACAAGCACATCACACTACACGTCACCGGCAAGCAAATGTTTTGCTCTCAAGCTTTTCCCTTGATATTGCCTACAACCTGGCCTAGCATATGATGTGCACCGAAAAAAAAAACAGAAGAAGTGTAATCAAATACGTGTTATGTGAAATTCTCTTTTAACGGAAATTCATTCACATTTCTTGATCGATATCGTGAGGTGAGCAAAATACAGACATTTTTCATAGAGAGTTAAAAAAACATTTGTTTAAAAATTATATATTTAATTCGAATCTGTCTTGTGTAGTCAATAATTGAATTGTTTCCAAACCAAATTTAACTCTTATGTTGTGTTAGTTTTATGTAAGTGATATAAAATGCCTTTGTTAATGTAAAGGGAAAGAAACTGAAGTTTATTGATTTTTTCAAGAAGTTTTATTGCTCATAAATCTTCATGGTTTTGAAATTAGTTTGGCTCTCTGGAAAGGATAATAAGTTTTCACTTACTTAGTTTATTGAAAATATTCAAGTCTGTCAAAAATAATCCAAAAATAATATTTTCGTCTTATTTTATAAAGATATATATGTAACTATTAAACATTTAAAAAGGTAAATCTGATAACGATATACAAAATAAGTTCTTGAAATATATCTTTCATAAAATCCAACAAATCAACAGTAGAGGCAACAAATTTTGAAGTCTTCTTAGGGTCTTCTTTTTGTATTCTATGATATTTTATCAAATTTAAAAATTGTATCTACGATTTCTCAACTTAAGGACATAATTCTTAAAATTGTCTCTGTAAGGTGTATATTTATATTATACATATGTATTTTGAATTGAATTCTTGTTTCTTAGCTAAAAATTATACTTTGACTGATTATTCTTGAAATATGTATATTAATGAATAAATATACAAATATATTTTTGTCACTAAGCTGTAAATGAAAAAACAGTATTCTCATAATATCATTAATTAAACCAAGGAATTTCGCAAAAACTTCTTGATAATTTCCCTACCTCTCACTTCCTTTTTCCTCGTTTCTCTCAGTGTAAGCATAGGCTCACAAACTGCTGTCGCTGTGTGGCTGGTGCTTCTGCTGTTGGTGTTGTTGTCGCAGTTGTTGTAGCAACTTTGTTAGCCAACACGCTGAAAGAGGCATGAGGACACGTCGCATGCTGCTGCATGATAATGGCCCATTGGACGTGGCTGCTGGCCGTCGACTCCTGGACATCATGGAGTTTTTGGCATATGCGTGTGAGTGTGTGTGACAGAGTGTGTGTGTGTGTGTAAGTGTGCGAGTTTGTTTGTGCCGGAACGGAAGTTAATACGTTTACCTGCCTTTTTTGCTATACTTCTCACGCAGGTGGCGCCACCTACATTGTTATGTATACGTTGCTGTTGTTGTTGTTGTTGTTGCAATTGTTGTTCCTTTTGCTGTTGTTGTTGTTGTGCAAACAGGGCAAATTGAATTGCGTTAATACGCTTATGGCATTTACTCGGTCTGGGCTCATGGCAGCAATAAATGGCCAAAATAAAAATGCATATGAAAATCTATAATAAAAATAGCCAACAAATTGAGTTTAAGTGCACAATACAAACACAAACACACACACACTGATACACAGATATAAACACACACTCTTGAACATTCAGGTCAGCTGTGGTTTGGGACTTATAAATATGGCATAACAGTTATGTTTGCCTAAATGTAATTGTTAGATAGCCATAGGTTTAGCTCAGTTTTGGGTACTGAGCACTTACACCTAATGGAGTTACATAAACATAGACGACTTTATTTATTAAGTGCCAGTTGCGATAAGCATTTGCTTTAGCTAAACGTTGCTGGTAACACTTAAAGTTAGTTAACCGTTAGTGTTCTTGGTTAAGGGTTGAGATTAAGTCGAGTGTGTATTTTGGTATAATTGTGGGAATGCAGAGTGAACTGTTTATCATTTACTGCATATATTTGTCAATGAATATATTATTTTTTTTATATGAAACAACTAAGAAAGCTACGAAAGAATGAGCACGAGGCTGTGAGAAACCTGCTACCAAATTTTTTAGTTAAAAAAACTAATACCCGTAGTAAGTAGTAGTTTTTTCTTATACAAAAGTATAGCATGAACCGATGCGACGAATAGAACTAGAACTACGCGCTTGCAAAGACACCTATCGGAAATACCGCAAGACTTTTTTGCCAACCTTATATTATTTTTTCTATGTGAAATAAGTAAGAAAGCTACAAAAGAATGAGAATGAGGGTGTGAGAAACCTGCTACCAAATTTTATTGAAAGCAAAACAGTGCAGTATTAATATATCAAAGGTATAGTACTGCATTCAGAATATACCATAGAGAATGAAATATACCAGATTTTCAGTAAAAAAAAAACTAATACCAGTAGTAAGTAGTAGTTTTTTCTCATACAAAAGTATTCCATAAATAACTTATAAAATTTTTATCTGATCGCAATCAAATTTTCAGGAATCATAAAGACTATAGTTATTATTATTGCTTCCAAATTACAACCTTGGTCAGCGTGTATAACAACAACAACAATAACAAGTGCTGTCGGAAAAGAATCTCTGAGATTTGGGTGATCATACGTACGGACAGACAGCAAGAACAACTACTTTATTTCAATACAAAAGTTTTACAATTTAATATATTTATGCATTTTCTTAATGACTGATTAGTTATTTAAACTTAAGCTTAGAAAATTGTTCCCTGCCTGTCACAATTGAATACATTTATATATTTAGCAATTTATTTTTGTACGTTATATATTTCTTATAACAAAATACTTACTGAGCTTTTTAAATTAAATATAGTACAACTAAAATGTCTCTCAAATACGCAGCAAGTTTATAAATTCAATAGAAATTCCATAACGTAATTGTTAATCTGTAAAAATTGTATTGTGCTTGCCTTTGACATTTCTTACTCCTTCACAAGGCAGCTTGAGTCTCAGTTTCTCTCTCTTCCATGTACTAGTCTGATTTTATTCAATATTTCTTGGAATTCTTTTTGACATTATTTTGTTTTGTTGCTGTTGCTTTTGCTATTGCTGTTCGCTTAATGCCTGATACTTGCGTTGTCTAAGCCAAATGAATCCCTTGTTCAGAGTCCTTGTCGCTGTCGTTCTCGCGTTGTCCTGGCAAAATTGCATTATTATGTATTAGCTGGTAGCTGGTTGCCTTTTGATGGTGGCTGACTCCAGTAGCAAGTAGCAAGTAGCAAGCTGCAAATGGCGAGTGGTAAGTGGCAAGTGCCACCTGCTTGTGTAAGTCGCAACTCCAACTGTCAATGTTACTTTTCCTTTTGCTTTTCGCTGCGCTTTTGAACATTTCTTAATACACTAAAAGCTAACGTCATAGTTCAAAGTCGTCGGCACTTAGTCAACGGGCCAAATGCAATCGCCTTTAGTTGCACATTTTAGCGCAACGTTCTCTTACATTTATTTCTGCTTTAGTTTTTCGGATTTTTTCTTTCGTTTCGTTTTTATAATATTTTCACTTTGATTCAATTTCTTAATACCTTTAAGTTAACATCCGCTTACCGGTTGCCTTCAGCGTTTCGCTTCCGTTTTTGGCGCTGCAGCTTTCTGAGTCTTCCGTTGCGAGTGCTCAGTTTTTGCCGGCACTAGCATTATCCCAGCAATCAGCGTAACTGTAAATCACACACACAGCCACCACACTCGCATACAAATACATATTAAAATAGTAGTTGACATACAGAAAGAGATACAGATAGAAACAGAGACGGAGACGGAGCCAGAGAGGGACTCTTAGAATGGCGTAGGAAATGATGCTGTGATGGCTGCCAAGTCCCGTATGCTTTTGTATTATGAATGGAACTATAACACGCAAGCAAACATCGCACACGCAGTCATCATAGACAACAGGACAAACGGGACAAACACGGGACAGCAGGCAGGACAGTTGTAGCAACAGGAGGACATTTTTCTAAACTCAACTCGACTCGCAGTCGAGTTGACTCAACAGGACTCACGCTACAAGTTTCCATACCCGCTACTAATAAAGGTTAAAGGGTAGTATAAATTTGTGGCAATATGAAATATTTGCAGCAGGCATCTGCGACTTCTTTTGGTAAACAATCTTGAATATTTTTTATTCTATAGTATATTATTATTGTTTGGTATGTCTTCGCATTTTTAGCGGAATGGTATATTAAGAATATAGTATAATATCGATGGACCTGATATAGTATTCGGTATATTTTAGTATTTCAACGGTATTTCAATGGTATTTTTAACTATATTACCATATCTATATACCAAATATAGCCTTCAGTATATTTTTAAGTATTTTAGTAGCATATTGATTTACTACACAAAGATTTGGGTGTATTTTAGTATTTGCTCGGTATAATAGTTTATACCAGACTTTGCATTCTACGATGTATTTTGAATGTATCAGTATATCGCAATACCAAATAAATCTTTCACAATACTTTAGTATTTTTTTTAGATTTATTATTAAATTTTAATTAATTTTTTTAAATTTATTTATTTTTTCAATTGACAAATTTGAACGATATTACCGATTTTTTTTTGCTTTGTGTTTGTTAAAAATGTGTAGCTAGTATCGCACAGTCGAGCACACTCCACAGTAGTTTTCTTACTTGTTTTTTGGTGTCTCGTGGCCGGACGGGGGCGCAACGTTCGCTTCGTCGCCAAGCTGACGGATATTCCGGTGCTTGTGTCAAACGCTTGTCATTTTATTTACTATCCACACATGAACACACGTGCACACATATACACACACACACACACATACACTCGCATACAGAGGATCTAACGTCCTGTTTCGCATTTTATCGGCTTAAAATGCGAAAATTGCAAATAAATGCCAAGAGTTTTTCTCGAGTTTCACTCGCAACGTTGTTGCTATTGCTACTAAATTATTTACTTTGCTGCCGTTGTTTTTTTGTTTGCCTTTTATTTACCGTTAAACGTTCGAGCGATGTCTGCATGTGTATGCGTGTGAGTGTGTGTGTGTCGTATCTTGTATCTGTGAAATACTTTCGATCGTTACGTGCCATTAGTCAGTTGGGTGTAAAATGCACATGACTTTAACCAGATTCCCCGATTGTTGCAATGTTCATTTCCATTCATGTGCATTTCAAGTGCTGTTCAAACACACATACACACACACACACACACAGATACACTCGCAAAGTATCCGTCAGATTGTTAGATTGGATTCAGCTAACTGGGTAAATGGTAACTGGAAACTGTTTAGCAACTGTGCGCAACAACTGGCAGCAATTTTTGCTCAAATGATTACATTTTTCATTTCAATGCTATGGATTAGCGAGTGTGTGAAAGAAACAGATAAATACTCAGAGAATAAGAGAGAGAGAGAGATAGAAAGTAAGCTAAATAGAGACAGTTAGAGCGCTTTTATGAGATTGCTTTGGCATACTTGTTCATTGTACATACTTGAGTTTGTTTAATTTGAAGCTACTTAACTTGATGTAGGCCTTTCTGCTATTGCTATTGCTATTGCCAATGTTTTGCCAAAATACACACAGAATTCAATTAGTACTAGATGTGATTGACACATATGTAAATGTGCAAAACTAATTTGATTTGCTTAACATATAAAGGGAATAAGGTTAGTCTCGTTTTATTATTTAGCACAGAAATAATTTACGAATAATTGGATCTATAAATTTAAAGAATTCAATTAAATAAAGTAAAACTCAACACTATTTGCTTATTACTGTATTTAAGTGAGGGATTTTAAAAAAGCATTTGGAAACGCAAAAGCGTTTAAAATCAATTCATATAAATAAAGCTAAAAACAAAATTATTAATTTTAAAATATATTCACGCTAAAGTAATATTTAGTAGTATATAAAAAAGTATTTTTAAATAAATAATAATATTTTGATATTAAAGATTTTATAAGGATAATTATCGTGGAACTAAATTAATTTTTAAATTTTTTTCATAATATCGACTACTAACAAATAAATAATGCTGTTATTATTAAATATTTTTTTGTAAACAACAATTTATTTAAAAGTTTTATTAAAATTCAAAATATGTTTTTAAATTTGAAAGCTTAGGTTAGTTTTAAGAATTCGAAGTATCTTTTGAAACATGACTTTTTATACACAGAATGCCGTGTAAGTAAATATGTGAGAGCTTTCTAAGTTATTATAAATTTTTCATTATTATTATTTTTAATTATTCTTACTTTTAATTAAGCAAAATTCTTTTCTAAGTAGCTTTTATGCCCTAAATTTTTTAGTTAAATTTATTTTTTTATTTTTAACAAAATTTAGTTTCGAAAATCAACTTACAATTTAAGCAATTTAAATTGAATATTATATTTTAAAAGAGAGTAAAATGTTGCGGAATTATTTGCTCTACTTTAAATTCTTTCTAACCTTTAACCGCAAACACCACAAACTTATTTCGATTTGAACATTTGAAATATCAGCTATCTCTATCTTAAAGATGTTGTTCAAAATGACTCAATTGCTGGAAATCCATAGAGGCTTAAGCCTACCTGTTCAAACTATAAATAAACGGCCGGAAATGTGCCCAAAAACAATTTGGCAATTTTCCACTTTTTATGCAATTAATCAAAAGCAAACAAAACCCCTAAAATCAGCAGCCCTCGAGTCTGCTCTCCGTCTCCAACTCCGTCTCCGGCTTTTGAATCCGACGCAAAGCTCATGAATATTTCTAGATGTGTGTGTGTTGTGTGTGTGAGAGCATCAGGTTTATAGATATGGCAAATCGTCTATCAAGCTGTGGCTATGGTTGGTCTCTGTTGGATAGAAACTCAAAAGCAAATTCAATTAACCCTACGGACCGTAGAGAGCGTAATCAAATACACTCAACCAATACAAATAAATGTAGACGATGGCGATGGCGATGACGATGGACGATGACGATGGACTATGGACGATGGACCGAGCTGTATTCGAACTAAACCGAAACTAAGCCGGACTCTACGGCATAGACAACGGAACACGAGGCACGCGCCACTTTCAAATCAGACACGAGGGGGAGGGCGAGGAGAGGAGAGGAGTGGAGTGGAGAGTTCTTGGCGTTGGAACCGCAACGACACAAAGTAACTAATTATCTCGCCTTATCCCCCCCTCCGCCTGATGCTTGTGTTTACCCAAGTCTAGAGAGCTAGAGAGCTCTCTCTCTGCACTCAACGAAGCGAAATTTTTAATATGTGCGCTGAGAGTTAGTTTTGGAATGGATTGTGGACAAAGAGACGGACGGACAGACAGACAGACAGTCAGACGGAGAGGACAACAACACACGTGGCGACCCAAACAACAAGAAATTGAATGCAAACTCGTTGTTCACGTTTGAATGGACAATTGATTGTTGTTGTTGTGTTGTGTTGTGTGTTGCCCAACTCCTTGAGAGGCGACAAAAACTTCAAATGATATGTGTCAAAGTCTCTGACACATGCTGCTCTCAACCGGTTCGTTATCACACTCGAAAAAAGAAAACTCGGCTCGATAAATTGAACCCAAAAAATGGGAGCGCGACGCTTTTTGCAGTGGCAAAAATATGAAACATCCTTTGTGTGTGTGTGTGTTTGTGTGTGTTGCCAGTTTTCCAGTTGTTTTGTGCTCTCGTCATTCATTGTTTGTTAGTGTGTTAGTGTTAGTGTTAGCCAGTTATGGGGTTGGATTTGTCAGAGTTCACTAGTCCGTGTCTGCTGTCAGTGAGATCTCGCACTTCGCTCATTCATTCGATTAGTGCGCGGGGGAATTTTCCACTCTCGTTTTTCATTCGTTCGTTCTTTTTTTTTTCTTCTTGCTCTTGGTGGATTTTGTGTGCTGATGGATGTTTGGGCATGGCTTGCTTCCTTGTTTGTCCTTTTTGCTTTGCTCAGGAAATTGGCATTGGCATTGGCAGCCCAGGCAGCCCAGGCAACCCAGGCGGACAGACGGGTTCCCTATTGCCAATAGACGTTTAATCTCCAGTTATTCGACTGTTACACACAGCCACTCATAAGCCCGGCTAACCATTTGGAGTTGTGTCTGCAAATGCAGATTGCCAACTCCCGATAGAGCACTTACTACTGCAGCTATCTGTAATAGTATCCAACTACACAGTTACATTTTTTGATATCTAATTTATACTTCAACAACTACATATTCAATTTTTAAATTGAATGAAAGTGTTTAAATTAATAATATGTATTCATTCTATAAAATATTCGTTTTTTGTTGCAAAATTCATTCAATTCATTGGATGTCTTTTATTAGCTATTTGTGATTAATAAAAATAAGAATAAAAATTCATTTATTGGCTGTGTTTTTGTTCAACAATTCAGTATTGAAAATAACTTGTTGTCATTTCGAATTTAAGAAAAAACATTTTATCTAATTTGCTGATGCTAAAATTAGGAGAATATCTTGAAATATTTGAACATAAAATAATAAATAAAGAATTAGTATCTTTATACCAGCTGCCAGGGTAGAAAAGTATGTTACGGAGACACCTCCGACCCTATAAACTTTCAAGATGAACAGATGAACATGGCTATATTGTGGCTGATCAAGAATTTATATACTTTAATATAGCTATGTTTATCTTTCCGTCTGTCTACAAACAGTAGTACAAACATTAACAACTTTATTTTCTGGTTGCGATCAGATAAAATGTGTATTTAAGAAATATATTTTTTGTTAGGGTAAAAACGCCAAATTAGGGTCTTAGTTGCTTTGGTTGACAATCTGGTATATTTTAGTACTCTTTGGAATATTTTGCATGTAGTCTCATGTATATTGAAATATTTTTGCAATATACTATTTTAAGAACAATACCAAGAATAATAATAGAGAATAATATCGAGCACACTTACTTATATTATACAAAATAAATGATAATTGTAAAAAAAATAAATAAACTAACGTGGAATTAAAATAAATCATTGAAGAAATATTATTGGTATTTATTAATGTGCTGAAGTAGAATTAAATGAAGCTCAAATTCAACTTGCATTCTGTCATAAAGCAAAAAAATCCCTATGAATTCAAATTTGTTGTATATACTTGTAAAGGGTTAAAATTTAATATATTATATATCAATAAAAAACGTGAGCTTATTTTATTTACAGCAATAAAAATAAAGCGCAACTTGTGTAATTTGAATCAAATATTTCGAGCTATTACAAATTTTTAATATTCTCTCACAAAGCAAAAAGTGTATTTTTAATCTTTAAATACAAATGTTTCAACAAAAAGGTTTATTGATATATGAGGAATATGTTTTGATTGAATTGGTTTAATGTTGAAAGAAAAAATGAACAAAGATTTGGTATTATACTGCAAAGCATAAAAAACATATTATAAAAGTTGAATTTAAATTTTAAAAAAATAAATTTAAAATAGAAACAATATATAACATATTTTCGCTTAAGGCAAACTGCTTCATTGATATATTTGTAGTATTAGCTAAAATTGAATAAAATTGCGAAATCCATTAATTTATCAGCGTTGGCAATAAAATGCTGTTGGACTCTAAAATCTAATTAAATTTGAACTTATATTTGCAATTTGTACAGAGTTCACCTTTTGCAATTAATTGCATTAAATTTTGCTCTTTGTTTATTTTATAATTCAATTTTCAGATTTTTGGCAATGCACAATTTTCTAATTGAATTTTGCATTTAGGCAAAATTTAATTGTTTGGCCTTTAGTTTTAATCATTTTACATAGAGTATATGATTGAAATGTTTTAGGTCAACTGAAGTCAAAAGGGCAAACGAAATAAAGCTGAGCTGAGCTGAGCAGCCAGGATGAACGACAGATGCAAGTGCAACATCGGTGTTGCCATTTCGCTTTTGGCTGTTTGGGTTGCATTACAGAGACGAAAAAGTTTTTAATTTGCTTTTACAGCGTTTTAAACTTTTTTTTTTTTGTCGGTTGGCTTTTGCGTCGCAAGTTTGTTTTTATTTGGTTGTTGTTGTTGTTGTGTGTATGGAATACAATTTTGTGGCAAATTAAATACACAAACGAAGCGTGCACGTCCACACGCATTCACACACACACATACACACACACACACACACGCACACACTCTCACACATACATGGACAGGAAGCTCAGCGTGCGCCGCACAGCATGCAACGAAAATTTGTCTAAAGCTGCGCTCGCTCGCTCGCGTGCGTGAAACATTTTAAGCTTAACGGTATAGCTAGTTCTGGATTTAAATACATTTGTATGCGAGCGAGTGTGTATGTATGTCAAAAATTGCTAAAGATTATATATGTTTCGGGTATACGCTGCGTATACGTATTTTGTACTGAATTGTTGCTCTTTTCGCCGGCTCACAGGAAGTAAATGAAATATTTCTTGTTCGCGCAGCTAATAAATGAAATGCTCCGATTTTCGAGTAGATTTTTGTGGTGTTTCGCTGTTATATTAAAGCTCAGCTTGGCGGTATACAGAGGGGGAAACTTTTAAATATGTAGACAGTTTCAAAGTTGCAAACAGGCATTTAAATTATTTCATGTCTAAAAAAGTTAATTGGCTTGGAATTTAGAATTTTGTATTGCTTTCAATATGGTAAGCAACATGGGAGATTATATGCAGATTATTAGAAACAAATTTATAATTAAAGAAAAAAAGCTACTTTAAAAAAAACGATGATAATTGCCAATTTCTTGAAAAAAACTTGTACCAATGAAACTTATTATTTCATTGAAAATCAAATACAATATTATCATAACATTATATTATGTAATCATATTAATTTCATAGGAAAATCAAATCGCAATATCAGAGTTATTGGTATTTAATACTCACACGAATTATTAATATAGTACATATATTTAACTATTCATTGAAATAAGAAAGAAATAGGATATCATAAGAAGAGAATTACAATTTATTACGTAAATCAAATATTAATAGTATTCCACTATTTGTCCGAATATAAAAAATAGAATATATCTCATCAAAAATTAATAATTTTCAAACTCATTAAAGAAGCCAGATTTTGGTATATCAGAAATATTGAAATTTAATTGCTAATAAAATATTAAAACTATCGAAACAAAGCTATATTTTAGAAGCTTTTATTTTTATATAAATATTTATCAGAAGAACTAAAGTTTTGAATTTTAACATATTAATGTTTAATTTTATAATGAAGTTTTACTTATGTTATTAAAGGAATTCAAGGAATTGAAATTCTTGAGTACAAATATATTTAAAAAATTAAAATAGATCCTGCATTTATAGAAGTGATTAATTAAAATGTAATGAATTATTGTGTTATTGTGTAATGTTAACGGAATGGAATAATTCACAAAGGTCTAATGATTAAAAGGGAAATTTAATAATAGTTAAAATTTTAAAGAATTCTATATTCTATATTTAAAAATCTAGGTTTTCTTTTATTGAACATTTAATCTCTCACAATTATGGCAATAAAAATGAATTGTTGATTTAAGAAAATATTCACAAAATTCGAAATTTAATTAAGTCCATAACAAGTCTAAGGAATTTTTGTTAGAGTGTTAATTAGCTACACAAACTATTTGTCAGTTGAATTATTTTTTAATTGAAAGCAAAAGAACATTGCGAGAATTCTCGCAGGTACGAGTGTATGGCTTCTTTTGACATCGAATAACTAGTTGGAAGAGCTGCCTCCGGATGCATGTTGCACTCGTAATCTGCTTGCAACACAACTCTCTATTGTTTCGCAGCTGTTTCGCAGTTGTCTCTGAATGTGTCTCGAGTTCTGAGAACGAACAAATTGCGCGCGATATGACAGACAAAACTTAAGCTTTCAATTTACCTAATTAGCAAATGTTATACAAGTGTGTGAGTGTGTGTGTGTGTGAGTAGTGTTGTTGTTATATGTTATGTTATAGACACATGTTTTGGCATCTGTTGGAAGCCAGAGAATGCCGATGTTGATGCCAAAGGTATTGCGGGCCAATGCTTATCACATTATCTGCTTTGTGAGTATGTTCGCAGGCTATTTAAGTTCTGACTGCGTTGCCAAAGTTCTTCGACATTGTTCAGCACTGCAGCGCGTACTTACTTAGCACTACAATTCCCTCTCTTCGTCCCCCTTCCCTCATTAACCCTAGCTTTGTTCAAAGCCCGCATTTGGCAAAACTTTAATGGATTTTAGTGAAGTTGCTGTCTAAGACAAAGAATTTCTTCTTTAAAGTTGGCCAGCTTATTAGCATGGCTTTTTGGCTTTGACTACTTTTTATCAATATTGCACACACACACACACACACACACACACACGCATACACTTACTTGCTAAGAAGTCTGGTCTTTGGTCATATTTTAAGAGATAGGCAAAACATTAAGCGGATTAGTTTCGTGTGTACTGTGAAATTTTCCTACAATTTTCCCCTCCTACTTGCCCCCTTCCGCACACAGACGATGGGCAGCCATTAGTTTTGTGTCGTCCTTTAGTTTACAGCGTGTGTTCTCTATACAGGAGAGAAGAGAATCCTGAGCAACAGGACTACTACTTATTTGGCTTGGGTTTTCTTCGTCTTCGTCTTGAGCTTTGGACTTGGGCTGGGTTCATTCGAGCTAGTTATAAATTGTTGGCTATTAGTTTAATGAACTTGCTGGCTCCTTTGGCTTTTAAGTACTGTTGGGCATTTCACTTGTGCTTGACTGCATTCCTATGCCAACTAACGGTCAAGTGGTTTACAGAATTAGCTCCAAACACACATTGACGAAGAGAAAATCTTCTACGCACACTCTATAATTGGAATAGTACAAAGCTTAATAGAACTAATATAACTTAACCTTTGTTTAAGCTGAATTTTAAAGTTTATGTGAATACTCCGTTAACGTTGCAAATTTAATGTTACAAAAATCATAAAATAAATTTATTATTTTATAATTTACTTTTTAATAATGCTAAAAAGCCGTAAACATATTTTATTTATTCAAAAAGAAACTTTTCGAAAAACATTAAGTTCTTTTTTTATAAATAAACGTAGAAACCGTTTAAAAATTAAAACCATTCAAGCGTATAACTTTTCCATTTTCCAAACGATAAATGAAATTAATGACAGGTAAAATTATGCCTGCAAAAAGTATTCGACTGCAAAGTAACCTGTAAAATAGAATTTTATAGAAGTAAACATAAATGTAAAAATAAACGACATATAAAATAGAAACTATGTTATTATTCATATATAATATTATATTATATTATATTATATTATATTATATTATATTATATTATATTATATTATATTATATTATATTATATTATATTATATTATATTATATTATATTATATTATATTATATTATATTATATTATATTATATTATATTATATTATATTATATTATATTTTTATTAAATATGTATATATTTTTTATTTTATTATATTTTTCTTGACTTCTAAAATACAAAACGTTTCCAATCCTTAACTCAATTTATCGCATTTAAATACTCTCCTGGCAATTTGATAATTTACTTGATTACAGGATATGAGCATCAACAATTCTGCGTGATTACAAAATGTAAATTGATTATTGGCATAAGTGAATTGCTTTAGCTAACCAATAAGGTGTGAGTAGCAAAGCAGACACACACACACACAAACACACAGACACACGCAATCGTAAATATATCGTTGATATATGTATTTGTACAATATTTAGATATATCGATGTGTCTGCTCAGGCATTAGCATTTTACCACATTTTGTGACAATTAGAGCTCATTCAAAATTCAACACGACCCAATTTTCAAAAAGTGTCCTGTCAAACTGTCCCCTGCGTGGAGAACTTCCCCCTCGTTTGAATCCGTTGAGCTGTGTTCGTCCCAACACCGCCCACCGCGCACCGCCCCCCGCAGAGCCACAAAGCTAAAGTGATAACCGCATGCATTTAACTTTGGCATAGATTTGCACACAGCTACACTCCCACGAACACACACACACACACACACAGTCAGATACGAGTGCCAACCAATACATTTACAAGCTTACGTAAATAAAGCAAATGTTTTTTTGTTGCAAATTTATTTATTACACCCTTTAGCTTTGAATTTCAAACGGGTTGTGCTGACTGAATTCACATATTTCACAATTTTAGATGTTATGCAACACTGTGAAGTACTCTTATTATCAAAAAAACAGATCGATAGCCTTTAAAGACAAATGTTATCGACTTTCATTGTGTGTGCTATCGATAACATCTGTATTTACTTTATTTTGCGCTTACAGCGTATTTGTTTGGCGAGCAAGTTTTCACTCAATCAGTTTACCAGTTATTTTTTTTTTTTGTATTCACACACAAATACAAACACATAAATATTTGTGAGTGTTATGTTAAGTCTATCGCCCACTCTAGCGCACACACTCACGAACACACACACACTTAAAATGTAATTAAAATTTCATGCGCATGTAAATGCAGATGGAAGCAGAGTGTGAGCGAGAGCTTGGATGTGTGTCTGTGTGTGTGTGTGTGTTACAATCATGATCTTCCCCACGCCCCTTAACCCCATCCTCCCACACTCTCACACACACAAACAAATGAGATTAATAATAATTTAATTAAACTCGCAAGCTTAATGCACTTCGCTTGTAACTTTGCTTCTCTGAGTGTTTGTGTGTGTGTGTGTTTTTTTTTTGCTCGCCATTTCTTTAAGCGGCGCTGCCAACTTGTTTTTGGGCACTTCCTTGTCTCTCATAGCACGTGTTCTTCTCCATCCTTCTTTCATTCTTTCTTTTTTGGTTTAAACGCGTTCATTCAGCTTTTTTGTGCAATGAAAATTTAATTAAGTTTTGCACTTATCACAGAATCCTGTGACAAAAGTTGACCCTTGCCTTTGCCCACGCATTCAATTTGTTTTTGCTACTTTTGCCGATGCATTTTTTTGTAATAACTGTACTGTGGCTATATCGCTGTCTCGCTCTCGCTCTGGTGCTTTACGATATAGTGTGCATATTTTTGCGTGTGACATTTATATTTCCACCACGCCCACACTCAACGCCCATTTAGCCCATTGCTGACCAATAATATTTTTCCCACCGATTTTTTTTGTGTATGTGGGTTGCTGTTGTTGTTGTTGTTATTGTTTCTGCGCCATAAATAAATTTTATTTTTATTCAATTAATTGACTTTTGTGTTTATGTTTGTGCATGTCCTGCAGGACTCCCGACTGTGTGTGTGAGCGTGCGTGTGTGTGTGTGGGTGAGTGTTTGTTCATGGCCAAAAGACACCTGTGAACAGCATTTAGCACTTTGGCAGCATTTTAATCTGATTTATCTCCAACATATGCAATTATTTTCCATTTCCATTTTGAATTCGATTTTATGTTCTCAGCTAGATAAATGCAAACATAAATATTCATATTGCTTGTTTGTATTTGTGTTGGTTTTCAATGCATATTGATTTAAAAGTGCAGAAATATATCAACTTGCAGCTACCACATGAATTTCAACATTTATTTTTGTCATCCTTGCCATAATTATTATAAATGCATAATTCTTTCTTTGATTACAGGGTATAAAGTTATTTGATAACTAAATGGTTATTGGACATTTCAATGTTTAACCGACCATAATTCACATTTCATTTGCAATTTTCAAATGTAATTTGGCTTAGGACAAATTACAAATATTCCAACTTTGCATCAAATTCATTTCATCAAATTTGTCCGCAATAAATGAAGCACACAGAAAAATTCTTAACTATAAACTCTTTATACTTTTACTTTAATTTATTCATTAAATTCTGCATTTCATTTAAAATTTTAAAGTTTTTACAAATTACCAAAACTTTTCTATGGATGGTCACGTGAAAGGAATTGAAATAATGCAATAATTAATAATAATGCTGCTGTGTATGAAATTATTTATAATGAACTAAAATAGTTTTGTGTCGAGACAAAGCGTCGTTGTTGTCGTTATTGTTGTGGTCATCATTGTTGTTGTTGTTGTTGTTGTTATTATGCATATTAATTACGTAATTTAATTTGAATGCTATTATGATTCTTAGATGGGGACAAATGTCTGCTGCTTGTTATTATTGCTGTTGTTGTAGGCATTGTTATGCCTCTTGTTTATTGAAAATTATATTTTAATCCTTTACAGTAATTTGCATTTGTAAATTAATGTGTTGCAGCAATCGGGGCAATTGTACACAGATTATTCCGTATATGTATTTCAACATTTGCATTAATATTTAATGCACAGCGATTAAAGACATAGTTTTACAGTTGATTTAAAAATCTTCAAATTTGCGCATTTCGAATGCAACGTAACTTGGCAGCACTGTTTTTGCATGGCACTCGTCCACACACACACACAAGCGCACACTCAAACAGCCAGCGTTGCTCAACCCCTCGAGAAAGTGCAAATTGCTCACTCAATTCGTGTGCTCACTCACACGCTGCACTCAACGATGTGTAGCGCTGTGTGCAACAAGTGTAAGCGAGATGGCCATAGTGCGCATTTGAAGTAAAACGACAAAAACACTGCACTCAAATGTGCTGCTCTCAGCAATCAAATGTTGCTTAACAGTCAGCTGTTATGCTAGCTTTACAGCTCTGAGTGCAAGTAACATTTAAATGCAGCCCCTAAAGTATGCAATACATGTTTAACTCTGCGCTCTGCGCACTGAACTCACACCGAGCACACGCACAACACACTCAATTTAACAGACTGAGTTTCATGTTAACTAACAGCACTGCGGGTGGCTTACTCTCGCAGAGAGTCCAACACATAGAGGGAGAGAGAGAGTGAGAGCGCGAGAGTCGTTTTCTGTTGGTTGTTAGCATGTTTGTTCTTATAAGAAATACTGAGCGCAAAACTGAGTCATTTATAAAATTTTAATGGTGGTGTACGGTTCGTTCAGCTCGCATCGCGTCGCAACATCTCGTTTTGTTGGTCAGTGAAAAATATCAGAAAATCCAGAGAAAATCAAAGAAAGGCCCTCAATATATATAATTATAAATATTATGTATAGCAATTGTTGTCTCGCGGCGTCGTGCATCACACAGTGAGAAAATACAAAACAAAAATTCAAATTGCAAGCAACAAAATACAAACGAAGCAAATATAAAAACAGCGCGTCGCGTCTGAAATTGCAAATTGCAATAAAGTCTGAAACGTGAAGAAGCAGCAGAAGAAGAAGAAGAAGCAGAGCAATAGCAGTGTATAAACAGCAATTGAAAGAAGCGGCAAAAACACAAATCACAATATAAAAAAACAACAGCAACAAAACAAAAACATCTACAACTACAATTGAAAAACCAAAAAAAACGTGAGCGTAATTTATTTTCCCCATTTTCGACTGCCCAACAAATTCCTAGTTTTTTTTGTTAAACGGGCTTTGTTGTCTGCCGCGTGAGTTTTTATTTCTCGCTCTCTTTCTCTCAGTATATTTTACGATGTGCTCCCTCTTGCTCTCAATGTGGTGTGCAAAACTTTACAACGGTTTATTAAGTTTATTGTTTGTCCGTTTGATTAACAACAAATTAAGCATAATTAAACGTTCTGTCTCTGTTTCTCTCTGTGTCTGTCTTTTCATTCTCTTCTTTCGAGCAGCCGGCAAAGCCGTCGCGTGTTGCGTTCTATGTGTGTGTGTTGAGTGTGTATGTGAGCCTATGTGTCTGTGCATATGTATGCGTGGTGTATACAGTTTTTATGCTCTATTTTAAAGCAGGCATTTCCAATTGGACATGTTTTTGGTCACGTTTTCAAAATAACATCAAATTCTCAATGAAACTAAACTAAGGCGTGATTGATTGTTGTCTCTGTGCGTGAACAAAATCGAGTGCAGTTGATAGATGAATTATATAGCAGCAACAGTTGAATGATTTGCATTTTTACCAATACAGATGTGTTATAAACAATTGAATGAAAGTTAGAAATAGTTGAGTACATGGAATTTATTTAAAAGTTGTTTAACTGTAAAATAATTCCTCATATACTCGACTTTTATAGATATTGTTCATTAATTTAATTACAGCAATATTACTTAAATTATAATAAAAACGTTATTTTAGTGCAATTTTTTAACTAAATGCAGTCATTGTAATTCGTTTTATTCAACAGTAAAATAATTGTTTAAAACAAATTGATTTCTGAATCTCAACTGTGAAAGAGTATTCGTGGTTTGTTCAAAATTATTTTTCGTCTCCCCTTTTTCTGAAGTGCAAAAACGCAAAGACAGCATCCACACACATACACAAACAGCACAGTCGCATTTCACAACCCTCCACTCCCCACCCTGTCCCCATTCTACACTCATCTACGCTTCAAATTGATTTTTGTATGGCGGCGGCGGCGTCGCATTATTTTCTTATTTGTGCTTCTCGCGTTTTGCTTTGCCATTGCCTTTGCCAGTGTGCGCTCTTTGTTTTCTTCTTTTTGTTGTTATTTGCCTCCTTTTGTGCCTTGCATTCTTGGAACATTCGCCGTTTTACGCGCCTTTGGATTTTTGCTTCTTGCTCGTGCTCTCGCTCTCCTCTCACTCTCTCTCTCTGGCGCAAGCCGCTCTCTGCTCTCATTTGCTCAATTCTGTGTGTGTGAGTGTGCATGTGCGGCGGCTAGTCTGTTCGACAGTGTTCAACACTGGCGGTTACCAGTTGGGGATTTATGTACATTTTCTAATTGGCGTGGGCAGCAATGCGCACGATATTCTTTTTCTATCTGTTTTTTTTCCATATTTTTTGTTAAGAATCAATTTTTTGGCAGCCCTTTTTTGCCTTAATCACTTCCGCATGGTAAGGTTGAAGCAAGGCGTTGTCTGAGCTTAATTCTTATCAGAGTGCCAGGCAACAGCAGGAACTCAAACGACAAACTGCAGAAAACTTTTGTGTCACATTTGTATGTAGTTGTTGCCCTGTCCCTATCCTGTCTCCATTTTATTTCCCCGCTAGTCTATCAAATTCAATTGTGATTACTTTTAAGGCAGCCCCCGCTACCGCTTTCGCCACCATCACCGTTGTTGTCGTCGCTTCGCTGCACTTGAAAAGAGACAGATTTGAATTTGAATTTACGCCCGTGTCTCTCTCATTGCTCTCCCTCTTATTCTCATTCAACTGGCATCTCTCTTTCTCATGAGTTGGTGCGGGACATTTGCACAAAGCTGAAGCTCAGGCGTTGCTTTGTTGCTTAGATTTACTACGTTCGACGTTGCTGTTGTTGTTGCTGTGGTGCTACCTAGTCACTAAAATCATTTACACTTGGCACGCTCACCAAAATTTGGGTTGGTTAAACATCACAAGTGTCGACACAAACACATACACAAACATATGCACAATATATTGTGAATGAATACTGAGACGTACAAAGCTATGCACATATTGACAGTGACTGGGAAACCAGAAATCTTTGCGACTGTGAGATTCTTATTTCTTATTTGTTTTGTTTTAAGAACTCTGTACAGTCAGAAATAACGATACAACTTGAGTGCAAAATCTCTAGAAATGGGAAGCACATAACAAAAAACTAGTTCCCATGCAGCTCATTCGAAATTCCTCAAGTACAATTATAATCAGACACATGTGCAAGCATATCTTCGTTTTAGAATCTTTCAGTATATCATTATAACATAAAAAAACAATTAATTAAAAAGTCAAATGTATTATATTTAGAAGTGATAGCACAGCAAAAGTTGAGAAAGGTTATTTGCAATTTCTATACAAATTTTAAGCGATTGGAAAAAAAAGATGGTGGTTTAGCATTTATGCATTAATGGCAAACTATTCAACTTGGCCAATTTTATATTCATGCATTTTTTCAAAATGATTGTTCCTAATAATTGTCACCAAACAGTATTTAAGTAATTTAAATTTCAAGTTTTTAGGTAGATTTAATGTCAGAGTCGCACGCGAGAGCGATCAAATATCATGATACTGCTTCCAGGGGCACCCTTTTGAGCTGCTTTAAGTTTTGTGTATGAAGGAGAGCCAGTTATATGAGTTGCTAAGTAGAGACAATAAATTTTATGTTAAACAAACAAAAAACAACGACTTAATCTTGTTTTTAGATTTAATCTATATTTGTGCAAAATGATCTATATGCCTTTATGCATAATGTGGGGGGTACGACATCGATTTAGTAACTTCCAACTTCATTGATGTGTTGAAATTGGTAAACAAGTTGCAAATTGTTTCCGATTCAATTTCAACTGGAAAAAAAGAAAACCTGTATTCAACCAACAACAGCTCTTTTTCACTCAATTACTTGCATGCTTGATTTGTCATGTGTTTAAAGCTTTTATCTATTTGAGCGATGTGCATGATATGCGGCCACTTGTCTTGCCTAGCCTTACCTCACTTGCTTGCTCTGTTTGCTGTGCTGCGGCTGCTGGTGATGATGTTGCTGTTGTTGTTGTTGTCGTTGCTGCTGCTGCTCTTCTTAATACTGCATTCAGTTGCAATTGCTTTGGCGTTTGCTTTATGTTGCATTTTCTACTTTGCTTTGCTCTCTGCACATTTTTCGCACTGTGCCTATTTTGTGCTTTTTTTTTGCACACACGTCGCATTGGTTGCTTTTCTTTTTGTCTGGCCTTTCATTTGCACTGTTTATACCCGGCACTCAAAGACAAAAAAGGTATTATAATAAGATGTTGCATCATATGCAAATGTTTATTGTTCAGCATTAATATAGGTGATAATACAAGCAGAAGGGTAATATTAAGATTACTTTGTGAACCTTTATTTTGGAGCCTTGCCTAAAAGTGGGTACGGGTATCTTATAGTCAACTGCAGCTTTCTTGTGTTGTTATTGTTGTTGTGTTCATTTTCTTTGCTATTTTTTCATTTACTTTGCTCTGTCGCTTCGTTCGTTCTGCTGCGTTGAATTTCAACCTGCCAAACGAGCATAAAACGTATGAGGGGATCTTGCTCTGTGGCCAGAGAAGAGCACCAAAGATAAAGTGAATGAGCGAGAGCGGAGAAGGGAGAAACATGCTTCAGATTGGTAGCTGTACTTTGTTGCATTTTTCTGCTGCAATTTCTAACTGGTTGTGTGCCTGAGCTTAGTCTCGTCTTAGTCTCGCCCGCCAGTTCCCCCTCTTCGCCCTCTTTTCAGACCACCCTCGCCTCTTGCTGCTACTGCTTCTTCTACTTTTTCTTCATTTTCTACTCATTGCCGTCGTCGTCGTCGTCGCCGTCGTCTGTAGGCCGTTGACTGCGTCGCCAACGTCAACGTCGCGACGTCGCTGCATTGAGTGGCGTTACTCTTTGTCTGCCTTCCCCTCCTCTTCTCTGCTGTCCCCGACCACCCCCTTTTATTGTTGACCCTGCGCGCCACTTATTGCAGTTTCCTCTTGCTTTTGCATTTCTTTTGCTTCGAAGCCCCACAGCGCAAAGCACTCAACCCGTTTTGCATGGAGCAGAGCTCAGTGCAGAACTAGAGTGAGGGGACCCCATATAGCCCCCCCATATTCCCCTCCCCACATCACCTTTTCTCTCTCTCTCTCTCACTCTCTTTAGAAGTGGGCGTAGGCTTTATAGCTAGCTGCCTAGCTCTGAGCACTTAACCGCCTTCCGTCTTTTGTCCTTTGTGTTTTTGTGTTTTGCTTGCTGCATTTTTCACACTCTCCAACCACCACCAATTGCAACAGCAGCAGCAGCAGCAACAACAACAACAACAAGAACATCACCACCACCATCCTCAGTCATCAGCAGCCATCAAACCACCTGACCTGCCAACAATTGGCGCTGCTTTGCTGCCATCCGGTCGAGTCGTCGTAGGCCCGCAAATGTCATTTAGACGGCCAACACTGAAACTGAAACAGAAGCAAACTGAACCGAAGTGAACCAAACCAAACCAAACCAAATCTCCCCCCGGGCTGGTGAAATATGCAACGCAAATGTAATCATTATTGATTTTGTGGCCAACTTGCCTGCCCACTCAAGCACATACGAAGACCCTTCTTTTTGCTACTTACACTGTGCGAAAAGTCTCCAAAAGAATATGTCACTGTCAAAAATCTTGTAGAAAGCAGTCTCTAAGAAATTATAAAGAATTGCGAGAAAGGGTTTTCTTGAAAAATTTCGAACGCCTTATTAAAAATCATTTGAAAGTTTAGCAAGAAAAGTCTCTAAAAACTGTTGAAAAACTGTCTAGGAACTCTATTAAATTTTAATAAATACTTTTCAAACATAAATTTTATCTTAAACAGAACATTTTATATTAAAAACTTCTAGAATTAACAAAAACCAATCTTGCAACGTGATACAAATTTTCAAATAACGTTAAATATCAAATGCAAATTGATGATTTCATTTGGATGCATTTAAATAAAGCTACCTTTCTAGTTTTATCGGGTATGCAAACTGAAAATACTAAACTATGTTGTCAAGTCAAGAATTAGTTTAGCTCGTTGCCTAAATTATAACTCTCGTAATATTCCAATTATATGCGATACCTGGTTTTCTTCTCTTACTATTTGTTGTGTATCGCTACTGTAATAAATTCCAAAAAAAACTTCTCTATGTAATTTGGGATTATTATCGTAATTTGGCTGCCTTGCAGTTACTTTTGTACCAATGCGTACACTGTGAGCAAAAAACACCTCGAAAAAAAAGGAGGTAGTCGTAAATTTGATTGTTGATTTCAACGATTTGTTGCAGTGCAGTCGCAATGTGGCATATAAAATAGAAGTCGAAAGTTTCTGGTTAGCAAAGTTTCTGGTTGTGCTTTCCTGGTACTGGTTACTGGTCACATTAGTACAGCAGATTATCCTGGCTGTCAGGACTCGACTGCTGACTGCTGACTGCTTAAATATGCAAAACGTTGCTGCTGCTTGTTGGCTATTTGCGGCCGGAAAAGCAACAACCTCAACGGGGTAGGCTGTGCGGCGGATGGGTGAAGGAAGGGATGGGCGAAGGAAGGGAGCAAAGGAAGAGGTCACGTTGTGTTTGCTGGGATAACTGCGGGCTCAGCTCAGCTCACTCAGCTCGGTTCGGCTCACTGACTGACTGACTGTCCTCCACTCCGGGCAGAGTTGAGTGCGGTGCGGTGCGGGGGTTACGTGGCAGGAGGACGACACACACATTAGAAATTTAACAGGTTAATGTCCAGAGTCGTAAACGAAACCATTTATTTATGGCATTTGCACGACGGCATTTTTGGCAGGACTTGAACTTGCAGAGTGGTTCCTGTGCTCGTAATTTACATAAAATATATGAGCTTCCACCTCTCTTCTTCTCTCTCTTGTGCTATGTCTGCTATTCACTCGCTATCTCTGTCTGTCTGTTATCTGGGGGGCACAAATGCTATGTGTGTGTGTGTGCGTGTGTGTGTCGTAAATATAAAAATCTCTAAAGCAGATGGTGGCCCTGGGAATGAGTGAGACAGATGAGGCGAGGCGAGGACCTTGAAGGGCTTTGATAATGACTGCCCCGTTCGCTGGGAGCTTTATCAGGGCTTGGGTTACCATTGCCACCTCCTCTCACTCACTCTCTCTCTCTCTTCCCTTCCTTTTTTTGTCGCGAGCATATGATGCGTGCCATAAGCTTAGCATATATGTATGTATGGGGGGGCGAAGGAAGAAAAGAGGACTCAACAACGCCCCCCCACACAGCTGTCAGATTTGTCAGTCATAACTGTCTGGGAGCATAAGGCAAACAAGGCGCACACCGGGAAGAGGCTTACATGCGGGCCCAACATGTGACGTCTCTCTGTCTCTCTTTCTCTCTGTCTTCTTTCTCCTTCTCTAAGGTCTGTAGAAAGTGCTCTATGCCGAGATGAAAGTGTCGCATCGTCAAATGATATTGTTATTGAGATGAAAAATGATATCGCTGCTGGAAGATGTCGCAGACTTAGATCCTTTTAAGATAATAAACATAATTTATTTGCGATAAAAAACTACATAAAAAAGAAGGCGTCACGAATGCAGCTATGAATATTTTAGTTTCTAGCAGAAAAACAAACAAAAACCAAAAACTAAACAAGAATGACTAAATCAACTTAACGCCTTTAGTGGCTGGCAATAAATGAATATCAATTAGTTAGTTTTTTACGAGCGCTGAATTGTTTAGTTTTATTGGTCTTCGACAGCTTACTTCATTTTTTAATTTTTTGCAACTTCCTATACACACATCAAAAGCTAACCGATACCTTTCAGATCTGAGATAATACGTTGAGCTGAATATTGCAGTAATTATGAGAGAGATCTATGGTTCAATTTATTACAATTAACTGCATCATCGTTGTATCTCATTTGTGAGTTGGCAAAAAATTCCTGCAAATGTGAAATAATCACGATGGTCGTTTATCGAAAACTGCAATTTGATGAATGCGTCTGCAAAATTGCAGCACAATTTCCATTAATTCATGGATCTATTTTTACCTTATTAACCCAAGCATTTTGTGTTGCAAGCTGCAAGCTGCAAACTGCAACTGCAACAGCAACTGCCACATCCATCCATCAGTGGCAATCGGTTGCAGACTCCGCCTCTTTGCCCCTTTAACCAGTTGCATTTCATGACTATTTCTAGGAATCTTCAGGCACAGATAGTTGCTGACGAGTTGCAGTTTGCAGTTTGCTGTTGCAGTTGTTGTAGTTTTGCTAATTACAATGCAGCATCTAGTTAAACTGCAAAAAAAAAAAAGCCAACAACCAACACCAAAACGAGAGTCATTGATTTTTCCATTGCCGCTTTAAACAGTTTTTCCTTTTTCGTTTTGCCGTCAACTGCAGCGACGCCTTATTTGGAAGAATACAACAAAAAAATAATATAAAAAAAAACAACACGATAGATTTTTCTTCCAAGGAAAACCCAATTTGTCTTTCGTACATCTGTCGGATGTCGATAATTGAAATGCCTTTCGCTATGCGCTGCGATTTAACCTCTAAACTTTTGGGCAACTCTTTTATTATTATTATTATTTCATGCTTTTTATTTCATCTCAAAATGTCAATGTATCACATTCTTTTTTTTGTTGCTTTTATAAATGGTTTTGGTTTTTATGTTCATTTCGCCGGGCGGGCGCAACCTGTTAATATTTATTACTATTTATTTTGTTTTTGTTTATGCAAATTAGACTGACTGACTGCGATCTCGTTTGCATTTTAACTACAAGTTAATTGTATACACAACAAGTTGATCGAAATCACAAGTCACAATGAAAAAGAATTCAAAAATACATACAGATTTCATTTGATTTCAGTTTTATTTTATTTTTTTTTTTTTTTGGGGTTTATTATTAGCACACATATTTGAAAAGCACTGGAAACTGGGCGTATCGATTTGATGAAGCTTGTTGATCTTCAATTAAATGATAAGCAAAAATCTTATGGAAGAAAAATGAATTCTATGCTGGATTATAATTTCATAGGATGAGATTTTTCGAATTAACTTATTAGGCAAATTAAAGTTTTTTCTTTTTCCATTTTCCTAAATTTAAAAAAATATTGTAATATTTTTACAGTTTGTGTAATATTATTATGTAATAGAGGAGAATTTTTCAAATTAAGCAAATTATAGTTTCAAAGTTATATTTTTTCAAAAATATGTTTTACAATAGTATTTTTATTTTATTTTTGTATTTTTAGTTGATTAGAAAAATGTTGTAATATTTATTGTTGCTCATTTTCTATATTGTTTATTCGGCTTTTTAACCTTTATATAAATAGTCAGCGGCTAACAATATTTTTGCATAATTTGCTTGTTGCTGGTTATCGCAAGTCAATCCGATTTAGTGATAAACCCATGTTTGCCAACTATAAATACCTAGTTATACATATCATCAATTAAAATTCCATTTTTAATGCTAGTTAGTCACAGATATTGTAGTGTAGCTTAGCAACCAAAAATAAAAAGAAAAAAAAAAGAAATAAATGGCTATAAAGTATTTGGCGCCAATTCACATGTTGATAGAGAGAGAAAGAGAGAGAGAGAGAGAGTCGAGAGTCAATCCATATTTTGTTTATGGTTTATTTATTGTGTGAGTCGAAATATTTTGTTGTGCAATTAATTAAACGTAATGCAAGATACTGACACATTGTCTGCTGCCCACTTGCCAGCTTATAGTTACTCACTCTCTCTCTCTCTCTATCTCTCTCTCTCTATATTTCCCTCTCTCTATCTTGCTTTATAATCGGTTTGTATTTTTATTTCGCTTTGTTGATATTACGCTCAATGAGTCTGTTCCAGCATTTGCTTCGCTCTCTCTATCTCTCTCTGTTTATATGGTTTTAATGATACTTTTTTGTTGTTTTTGTTTTTGCTTTTGCTATTAAACTAGTGTTTATGTAGTTGTTTGTGGCCAAAGCATTTTGGCAGCTGTGTTGCCATTTTCATTCATAGCCATCACTTGTTGTTGCTGTGTTGTGTGTACATTGTATGTGTTATGTTATTATCATTAGCTCTCGTTGTGTGTGTGTGTGTGTGTGTTGTTTGCTTGTTCGCACTCTCTCTGTTTCTGTTTCTGTTTCTTTTTCTCACTCTATCTCTCGCGCCTCGACAGCAGCAGCTGGACGGATGGCAAGTTCATTAACTTTTGTTTGGAAGCGCAAGCGGGAGCAATAATTTGTCAAAAATATATATAAAAAAAAAAAACTGAAAATTGGTCAGACATGCGATTTTGAAATTATTCTTTGATTTCTGTTTGATTTCTTTTACAGTTTTTCTTCTCACTTAAATACATAGTATACATATCTATTGACCTATATGGAGTGGCATATTGCGAGTATTTTGCGAGTATCAATCTGCTCTGCTCTGCTCTCCACTTGGTGGCCTGGTCTATCTTGTTTTTGATTAGCACTCTCCTCTTCCTCCCGCTGCCATCTCCCAACTCAGACTTTGTCGCTGACTTTGTTGACTACCTGCTGTGCCGGTTTACTTCTTTTGGGGCTACCAGTTCCGTTTCAGCAACAGCATCAATTTTGTTGGCTTTTTTCTTTTTTTTGATCTGTTTGACGTCAAAAAATCATATGTGTCTCTTTGAATAATACAGACTAGCAGCAACAACAACAACAGCAACTATTTTAATAAATAGCAATATGAACCAAGGTACCGGTTCACAATATCATCTGCATAGAAATTGATCGAAACTTGCGCCGTTTATTTCCTTATGTCTGTATTTTGTGTAGTAGCATGTTTTCATGCTCCCCTCCCCTCCGGAGCGTAATTTTCCATTTCCTGCTCTCTGTAAACAAGTGAAGAATTTTCATGCTTCTTTTTTTTGTGAGTAAATAGCAGCAACAGCTGGCAAAATTCACTCACAAATTGATTTTGTTTAGACTGCTGCACCAAATTACAAGTAGTTTTCACAATTTTTATGAACTTTATTAAATTTATAATAAACGCAAAAGTTTTGAGCAACTTTTCGATATTTGTGAAATAGCCAAAACAGCTGTTCAATACACTTAAGTGCGATATTTTGCGCTATGATTTGCTATAAATTTATTCAACTGCAAACAATTTGTAGTTCAATCTTGGAGTTAAATAATTTGCATTTCATTCTTTAACTTATAATATGTAATCTTACTTTTAAACTGAAACTAACAAAACGTTTTTCTTTCTTATCGTTTCAGGTACGTGTTCTTTACCAAACTTAAAACAATCTCATAGCAAATTTGTATTGTGTAAGTTTAAACACATTTTGTTATTAATGTGCTGAGCCATAAAAACTATCTTAATGACCTGGCTGGGTGTGGGTGAATTTAGATTTCCAGGTAGCGCTATTTAAATTAACTACTAGTTGCTGTCGAACAGATGTTTTTGCGATCAAACATTCATCAATCTAATCGCTGGCAAACGTCGATACCGATTGTGGCATTAAGTTTTCAACAAATCGTTTAATGAGTCAATCCATGAGACTCTTGTGTATATTCGTTTACAACGTTCTATTCGTTACTATAAAAACTCGAGAGGAAAAGAGAAAGAGAGAGAGAGAGATCGACCTCATTAAAGCTAAATCTGTTGGCCAATCCATCTGCTGGCTGCCATAAATCAAGGTTAAACTAGCATGCTGCGAAACGAATTGAAAAACGATTTAGTGTACATTTCAGAAATTGAGAATTTTAGTCATAAAATAACTGCAGAAAGAAATTTCGCATAAAATGCTTTGCTTTTAAATGTAGTCTAGTTCTAGTTCTAGTAGTAAACTTCAAAGTTAATCTCGCCATATTGGTCAATCAATTTCAACTTGACTATTTCTTGGAATATTTCTCCTTCTTTGGTAGTCATCTTTCCGGTTCACTGAACTTTAGCGTTTCTATCAATTTTTTTCGGGGCCATTTAGTAAGTCAGTCAGTGAGTCAATTTGACCGGCAATTGACCCAAAAATACAACAAATTATAACTAGTTACTGTTACTACTAACAATTTCCGTTTAGCGCGTTTGAACCACTTCAAAATTGTTCGCTGCTGTCAAGGAAGTTGATTATTTTCAACCCGCCAACAACAGTTCGTTATTCGCTTCTTTCTTCTCGTCTCTCTTCTCTTTGCTTTTTTAACTTGTATCTTTTGCTCACTCGTTTTGGTCTTCAATCACTGCCTTTGGGGGCTATGTTGTGGTTGGCTATTTAAAAGCATATAAATTTTATTTCTCGCAAATAAATATCATAAAACGCTGACAGCAGCAGCAGCGACAGCAGCAGGCAGTAGCCTTGATGCAACTTGAAGCTTTCTTGGCTTTCTTTTTCAGCGCCAAGTACAATAATGGTAGGAAAAAACTAGTTTTTCCCTATAACATATAAGTAGTTACTGCAACTCTCAGTGCACAGCACACACCACATGCTTGGGATGAAAAACTTTTCTCTGCGGTTTCAGCACCAGAAGCAGAAGCAGAAGCAGCTGCATCAAACTCTTGTATCATGTCAGTCAAGTCAGTCAAGTCAGTCAGTCGCTGGTCCATTCGTTTGTCTGTCTAAAAGTTTTCCATCATAATCTACTTAACTTTTGCTGCAATCAATTGCAGTCATCGTTGTGTGTGTCGCCTCATTGCATTTTCTACAGCCTCTTCAGTTTGTGGCTCAGCTCAGCTCTCTCTCTCTCTCTCTTTTTCTCTACTCTACACTCTCTCACCCATATTTGTGCAATTTGTTCATTGTATAGATACAATGGAAGAGCGAGCCAGAGATACTCTTCTATTTGCAGTATTGCGTTAATAGAAAAGTTGTCAATGTTTTTCACTGCGATGCTGCGGATGCGATGCTGCATTGCGTATGAAAACGGACGTATCGCTGCGGCTCGTTCTTATCTTATCGCAGAGTGTGCGGGGAAGGGGAAAGGGAAGGAATGCCGTTTGCATAGATGTTTGTTCTGTCTGCCTTCCTGCCTGCCTGTCAAGTTGTTCCACTGTCAATCAGCCTCTACGGCCACAACAGCAGCACAGGCAGCAGCATCATGCAACATGCAACATCCAAACATTCAGCACAAGTTTTGCTTGTGTCTATTTTCAAGCATACACAAAGGCACGCTCACATGCAGACAAACGCTGCAATACAGATACAATATCTTATAGATGCATTCAAGCGTAATTGCAGCTACCTCTCAAAGCTTTTGCCTCTCTATCTCTCTCCATCTCGCTCTTCTCAACGTTCTTTACTCTCTTGAGGTTATCTTGAATTTTTTGCTCTCAGCATGCCACATCGAAGGTTGTTTACCCTTTGCAATAATATTGCATTGTTATAATTATTTTATTGCAATAATCTTAAATTGGGTATTTAAATCAATTTCAATGTTTTGTAAAGAGTAAAGTACATTTCACAGATTGCATCGCACTATGTGTTTTTTTTGGCATTGCAATTGGACTCTTGTTATTCAATGAATTCGTTGCACATTCCCATTTTGCAAAAATGGATTACAATCTTGTTAATTTTGATAGTGCATTTACGAAATCGTTTTGTGCCTTTTGTTGTGCAGGCTGAGCTCCTCCTCTCTCTCGAATTTGGGTCTGGGGCTGGGCTATTGTATTTATTGTATGTAGTTCGGGTCAAACGAGATGTGGGACGAGACCCAGGTTCGTTTCGCTATGTACTTTGTGTTGTGTGTGTGGTGTGCAGTCTATGGACTCACCTCATCTATTTGCTATTTACCGAGAGTAGAGATAGATTTATATCTGACTGTGTGGAGCTAGCTGTTTGTATCTACTAGTGTGTTGTGTGCATTGCACATCTCGTTTTTCAAAATTGGCCCCTCTATTCGTGTCCCTCTCTAATTTGTATATCGCTCTCTGTCTGCGAACGCTCTGAGATTTGCTTTTGCGTTTGAGACTTTGGTGATTGTTGCCTGCTTGCACATTTGTTTAGCAGCTTCAGCTAATTGTTTTGTATAGTCAACTGGCTGTGACTGACGAGGCGACCGACTGTTGGGTGAGTAACGAACAAGTACAAGTATCTAGAAGCTACAACTTTGCACGAGCGTCTCGTCTCGTCTCGTTTGTGCACATACATAATTGTAATTGATAGTTTGACTTTTACACACAACAGTCACACACACACACACACACATACAGGTAGAGTACAATGTGCATAAGTTAAGGGCTCGTTTACGTATAGTTGTTATTGATGTTGTTTCTAGTCGTCAGTCGTTGCTGCACTTGTAATTGGATATTTAAAATGGGCCAAGCCAAGTCGAGGCAATCCAAGGTCTTCATTCAGTCGTGTAACAAAATACCATTCTACGACTATTTGAACTATGATATTTTTCGGTCATAGAGCAAAGGCTCAAAATCTAGTGGCAGTATGGGTATGGCGTGGCGTGGCGTATACGTAATATCCGCTCAATATTACTCATACGCCCAGTGTGGCACACACAAGCAGCAGCAAATCGCTTAGCACCTGAGGAGAAACAGAGCAAAAACAGCAAAGACAAAAAGAAAGAATTATAAATTATGCACATATCAAATACCCAAAAGCGAAAAGTATCTAGCTGAAAGTTCATTGTGCGTTTTTCTTTTCTTTACCCCATTTCAATCGCAAACTCAATCAAATGTTTAACTTTTCTTTTTTATTTTTAATTCTTTTATTTTATTCGGTTTTTTTTTGTCCTTTTTGCTTTTGTGTTCGTTGCGAATGCAGCGACATCGATGTCGACAGCTGCGTTGGCAGATTGCGTGTGCTTTTCGTTCCGTTGGTTACTTTTTTTTTTCTTCTTTTTTTTTTTTTCTCGCTGTTGTTTTTGTTGCTGTGTTCAGTTTACTTTTTGCCTTTTCATTTTGCGTATATCAAGCGTTCATTGCCCGCGTGCGCTGTTTCGCTCTATCTCCATCTCGGTCTCTGTTTATACTCAATGTAATTTTCTGTCTTTTTTTTCGTTTTTGTTTTTGCGAATTCCGTTTTCAGTTGCATTTTGATTTTGTTTTATTTTTAACGCATACAATTTGTTAATCATTTTTTCGTTTTTTTTTTTGTTTCTGTTGTTTCTGTGCGATTCGCTTGGCATTTTGTTTATGCTAAATGCTTTGTCCGTTATTCGCCGCGTCGCTTTTTGAGCATTGTGCAGAATCCCCAGCAGGCAGCATTTGCACTCTGAACTCGACGCACTCTTGGGGTCAGTCGTGTGTAACGCCCGCTGGCTGTAACTGTTACTCCCAAGGTCAATCAATTGACCTTTCCAGTGATTTATGCTTTATTTTGTGATTGGATATTTCTTGTGTAACTCAATGTTCAGTTTCCTTTTTGCCAATTTGTTTCCATTTCATTTTGCCAGCACGTGCTTGCCTCTCTCTCTCTCTCTCTCTCTTTCAATATAGATAAGAATTGTGGCTGCACTTTTGCTGTAGATCTTTTATCGATGGAAGAGTAAATATTGTCCAATGATAAGACAAATAACATGAAAATAATGTCGAATGATTTTTTATGGAATAAATAAATTGCCTCGTAAATTTGTATAGAAATCGAATTAATTGCATTTTCGATGTCGATGTGAGTAAGCAATAATTATCTAATTTGCTATAATTGCTTGTTAACGATTGAATATCTGAAACGTAAATCACTTTCTTTTTCGGTAACCCTCAAATCAACATCGAGTCATTCAGTCAGTTGGTCAATAATTGTAATTAGACATTCGTTCGTACAATGTTACTACAATACATTTTTATCGCCAACTCGATCAGACTATTAAATATTTACTCATGTGCTTAACAATTGTTGTAGTACCACGTCTAGGCCTATCTGTGTACATAACTTCTCTTCTATAAACCAACAAGTGTTAATCTTGGAAGCAGATTGCTTATCAATTTATGGGCCTAGTCGTCAAAGTTGTTGTTGCTTTCGCTCAGTGTGTTTGCTGTGCTGTGCTGGGCCTATCGCAATGCATGCCATGCATTTAATCAGTTTATAAAACGCTATATATAGGGTCTCGACTATATGGTATTGGTATTGTAAACGTACTATATATACACGTATGTACATATATACCATACATTATTTAAGTACATCGAACAGCGACACTGGGCTGCATTTTTAGTAACTTTAATTTCATTTCAACAAAAGCACACTCTGAGTGTGTGTAGAAAAAAAGCTGTTTCGCATTTTATTTTTCATTTTACGCTATTTTTATTTTATTTACTTGTGCCTATGCACTTTTTTCTCTTTTGCTCTTTGCTTTCTGCTGCCGCTGCTGCTGCTGCTGCTGCTGCTGTCTTTGCCTCCTTTTTGCATTTTTTACTTTGGCTTGCGAACTATTTTTGTTTACTATTTACTTTGTGCCGCCGGCGACCGGCAAACTGTGGTGTTGTTGGTGTCGTTTCTGTGGTGCTGCCAACCGAGTGTAGTTTCTAAAATGGCCAGAGGGATACACAGAGCGAGAGAGCGAACGAGAGAAAGAGGGAAAGAGAGAGGGACGGTGCGAGGTTAGTTCTTCCCGCTTAGTGCGTTGATTTCCCGACCTAGCCGGCGACAATATTTGTTGTGCACTCAACGCAATGCCACAAGGAGTAGTCAGCACAATAGACAAAGGCCATGCCAATGGAAAGGCCTGCTCTCTCTTTCCCTGTCTCTCGTTCTCCCTCTGGAGTCCCAGACGAAGCAATAGGCATTTTTTTGCGGTTATCGCACAGTGGTGCGAGGTAACAAATTGTATACTGCACAGGAAAAAATATTTTATGACAATTATAACAATTATTTTCGGATTTAATACTTGAGAATTATTTTATTTTATTAATCATGATAGAAGACTGATGACAAAATAATCCAAGAATACTAGATGTAGACTACAATGTCTAGCATCGTTGCGTTTCGTAGAGATAAGTATTTCTTAAGTAGTATTCAACAAAAAAGTGCAATTGATTATAATAAATATTAAATAATAATATTAATACATTTTAATCCTGAATTCAAATTCGAGATTAGAAAATCTAGTATTTTCATACTTACTTTCTTACATTATTTAGCTTATTTATCATGAATTTGAAAGGAACCCCACGAAATTAAATTATTATTTAATGTGGTAGGTAAAAAACAATTAAAAACCACTTACATTTTGTGTATTGCTTGTTGAGCTACAATTAACTGCAATTAGCGAAAAAAACGCTTGAATGCCATTTAAAATGTGTTATCATGCTTGGTGTTTAAATGATCTTTCAGATTGTGGAATTGACAGATTGGGCTTATCTTTCAGTGCATTCCAAATGCTTTTAACGTTCTTTTTTTCTGGTTTTTAGATTTTCTGCCTTGTCTAGCATTTTATTTCCGAAGTTTTGTCATATTTTTAGCAAAAGTTCTTAGCTGTCTATGACTGTTTGTTTGCCATAAGTGGTTTTGAGCACTCTATGCAGCTATATATTATTGTTTTGGAAGTCTTAATAGATTAATTTCGGTTTTTTAGTGTTTTTGGGCTCCGTTCGAAACTCGTTATCATTATGGGTTTCCATAACAGTGTCTTTCCCACGCTGTCTTTTATTTATGTCTCCACACAACGACGAGACCACTGTGCCGTGTGTTTCGCCAGGTTGCCCCGCTTCCATTCTTCATCTCTTCTTCCATCGTTCCTTCTCTTTCTGCGTGCACTGCCTGCCAGATAAGTTGTTGTTGTTATTCTTTTTTCGCTACTGCTGTTCCTCTTGTTTTTGTTATTGTTGTTGTTGCTGTTGCTGTCGTTGCATGGCACTCGCAATGGCGCAAAAGTTCCTAGACCACTCCAAAAAGAAGTAGAAAAAAGAACACGAAATTTATATGCGCCGTCGCGCATGCAGTCGCAGTCTCTGTTGCTGTCGCTGTTGCTGTTGACGCTGCAGTTGGCAGCGCAGCCAGCGTCGAATGTTGACACGTACAACGGCTACGTCGCGCCTTGTATGGCTTTCAATGGCAGCAGATTATTAATATTGCAAATGTGTGTGCGACAGAGTGAGATGGAGAGATGAGTATGCGAGAGTGAGTGCGAGTGCAACGACGAGCCTATAAATATGTTTTGGCATTAGGCCTAGGCCCGGGCTTCACTTTATCTGCACTTTTTCCCACTTTTTTATGCGCTTTCCAAAGAGTATTTCAATTTCGACGCAAAGATGTAAACTTTTAAAGTTTAGTTTACAAAATTATTTAACAATTATTTTACGTAGAGTATGCAATAATTCGCCTAGCGCAGCAAATGGGTTTTCTTTTCTTTTTTTTGCTATTTTGTGGGAAATCTGTGTTGCCGTTGACTACTTCAAATAATTGCAAAAAAAAAGTGGAAAAAACGAATACGAAAAAAAAACCGAGGCGCGTTGTGTCGGCTGGCTAGCAACCTGTCTGGCAGCCGTAGGGCAACATCATTATCAAACTTCATTATCGCAGTGCAACGCACATTACACATTTGCACATCATCATCATCATCATCATTGCCATTCACAACATCATGATAATGATGGTGATGATCATCATTTGCTGTCGGCTTCTCGACATGCGCTTTGTCTGTTGACTTCCACACTGTGTGCCTATCGTACAAAAATACATACATATATACATGCGCCTATATGTGTGTATGTATATGCACTTATGCAGTACGTATGTATGTATGTATATGTACACACTCCACTTGGCTGTGTGTGTATATGTGTGTGCTGACTGCGCTTCGTAGCTCTGTGTATAGCAATTGAATATTTGCAAGAGATTTCCGTTCATTAAACCCGACAGCGAAAAGCAGAAAAGCAGCTACAACAGCTACAGCAACAACAACAACAACAACAACAACAACTACTACAAAACAACTACAACAACGTAGAGCAACGACTGTAGGCGGCCTTTGAGTTTCAACCTCTCTGACTATAGCAACTCCCTTCTCTTCCCTTCTCTGTGCTTCTGGTCTAGCTTCTGGCTGCACTGCCTCATGGTTTCCACTATGAGTACAACGAGTTCTACCCGGAGTACTTCGCATTTAATATTGTTTTTGATTTTATTTTATTCATGCGCCACTGTGATTTTTGTTTGCAAGCTTTTGCTATAATTAAATTCCTCTTTAAAGTTGTGCGCAGTACAGAAAGTCTCCCCAACAACTAGTGCAAAATTTAATTAATGTGGGCGCTCAATTTGGTTGGCGTTGAAGAGTCTCTTCGACCGCCTACGCCGCGTAAAAATGGTTTCAAAGTTTTTGGCTTATGCGATGCACATAAAGTTCGTTCTTTTCGTTCTGTTTTTTTTCTAGGATCGCGCAAGAGCACTTATAAAGTTGATGTGGGTCGTCGAAGTCAATTTTTGTTGAGTTCAGGACCAACAACAACAAAAAAAAAAAAGTCTTAAGCTTGCAAGAAGAAAAAGAGTTGAGATTTTAATTGGGCATATAAGTTGAGGTTTATTTGGTAAATTTATACTCAAGTTGCTGATATAATTATGTGCTTTTATGTTTGAAGAGCTTTTAAAAGACTTGACTTTGCATAATGCAATTTAAAGTTCTTTAGTATTTGAAGTGAGATGAAATATGATTGAATTGAATTATAATTTATAAGTAGTTGTGATCTTATTTATTGTTTTGTATCTGAAGTGAAACAAAATATGAATCAAATTATAATTTATAATTATTACAATCTTGATTTCATATACATATATAAAACATTTAAAAAAAATTTCAAATGAAACCGATAAAATGAATTTGGAAATAAATCTTTTCCTATTTGCATTTACGTATAAGGGTTCGAATTAATCTAAAGTTTAACTGCAGTTTGATTTGAAGATGAAACAAATGAATCTTCAATTAAGAAAACCTCACTTAAGATGTTTTACATTATTTATTTTGATTGTTTTTATTTCATACATAAAATATTCAAAGAATAGTCCAACTGAAACGATAAAAATGAATTTATAATTAAATCTTTTTTTTTGTATTTAATAAGGAAGAATACAATGAAGAAATTAGCTTTCTTCAGAGTATTCATTCATCTTTTGGAGTTGTCTTAATGCTTACATTATTTAATTGAAAAATAAGTATTTCAAATGGAAATGCTAAAATGAATTTGTAAATAAGTCTTTTCTTCTTTTATCCATGTAATTGAAATTTAAACAGACTGCGACTGAGAATGGAAGTAAAGTGTAGCCAATTTAAATTCCATTCTGGTTTGACTCATTTCAAGTGGAGTTTTTGCTTTTTGCTTTATCATTAAAAAGCGACCCGCACATAAAAGTTCATTGAATTTCTCTGACTGTTGCTGTTGCTGTGTGTTGTCTTCTTATCTAACCAAAAACTTTTTGTTGCTTCAACACTGTCATTGCCACAGTCGTTTCCTCTCCCCGCTTCCGCTCCTGAACATTTCCGAAAGTGCGTTCAACATTTTGCTGGAACATTTCAGTAGCACTTACGGTTGAAGCCGCAACTTTAAGTCCGCCTACAACAACATTAAAGTCGAGGCTAAGCTAGACATGTGTTGTGTGTGAGCTTCTCAGGGGAGAGGAAACAGCTTGAATGTAATGCAACTACTATTCTACGTGCCAGCTTCAGTTTGCAACTACCTGACGTTGGCTTCCTTGCAGCAGTTCTCAGCAGTTCTCAATTTCTCTTGCTCGCTCGCTCGCTCTCTCTCTCTAACTATCTATCTGGAGCTCAAAACTCGCTGTTGACCTGTGGCAAACTTCTTGCTGTTTCTAATTGCCGTGTTATTGCATGTGTACAAGTGTGTGTGAGTGTGTGTGTGGGGGCATGTGCATCATGTTGCATGTTGTAAGGAACTTGGTACTTTCAACTTGCTGCACAGCACTCAGTTTTGCAACTCAAAGCTCTTGCCGAGAGTTTATCATAATACCTTTGAAGGCTTTTGCGGCAAAACGATGAACCAACATCTAAGCTGACTTGAATGAATGACTGACTGAGTGACTAACTGAGTGACTGAGCGAGCGATGCACGAGTGAATGACTGAATGAGTGACTGACATGCGGTCCACTCGACGGATGTATCTTTGTTTCTTCTAGCCTTCTTTTTTTTTGTTTTTGTGGCTTGGTTTCGTTTCGTTTCGTGTATTTGGTTGTTGGCAAGGTAAAATTGCAGTGCTGAAAAACATGTTTCTCTGCCATTTTCCACATCTCTCTATCTCTCTGCTATCCATGTGGCAGTGAAAAGTTGCATAGAGCGCGCTTCCTTCCACAGCAGATGACGATGATGATGATCGTGTTGATGATGATGATGACGATGATGGCAAACAAGCACGCCAAGTTTTCAGCTTTTGTTGTTGTTAATGCTTCAGCCTCCTTCACCTTCTCCGTCTCCATCTCCGTCTCCATCTACGACTTTAGCTGGATGTTGGAAATGTGTTGTTGCCTGGGTCGCCCCGTTGTCGTTATTCATAGAACACATAGCGAACATGTTTGGCCATTTTCTTTACTGTCGGCTGGCGGCCTGTTTGGCCGCTTTTCTTTTCTGTGTTTTATGTTGTCTTGGCCTTTTTTTTTTTTGTTTTGCTGTTTTCTTTACGGCATGCATTGATGCATTTTTCCTGCTAACAACCAGATGAGATAGACGACGACGAGAGCTTCAAAAGAGTTGAAGAACGAGGAGAAGGAGAAGGAGGAGGAGGAGGAGGAACGACGGGCCGGTTTTTGGGGGCTGGTTTTAACTCGACTGCTTGTACTAAATATGCACTAAATGCTGTTTATTTCGCTATGCAACTCATGTGTGCATTTGTTGCTTGACTGCTGCTGCTGCTTGGCTGTTAGTTTCTGGTTTCTTCTATTTGCTGCACACACAAGTTGTAGCTCAATGACTCTGGCTGAAAAGTGGCACTTGGACGTTTTGGATTATGGCCGAACAAGTGCATAAACCTTGAGGCGAAATTGAGATTTCATGCTTGAGATGTTCAATAGGAAATAGGAAATAGGAATTTATGATTTGCTCAAATTTATACTTTTAAATTGCTCTCAAATATTCTCTTTTTGAGGTAATAATTTTGTGCATTTGATTTCCAAATAAACACACAAATAGTTTTGCTGTCGAATGTTCTATGTTTAGTTTTTCAAATTCTATTTCTATTTCCCCAAAATGTTTTCTCTACTCTTTTTTAACGCCATCGTCTGCTGGCAATTTTATGTGTGGTATTTGTTTTGTTTTGCCCGGTTTTGACTGTGTTTTTGGCTTTCAAAGGGTGGAGGAGAGCTTTTCATTTTCTCTCTCGCTGTTTTTGTCGGCTTCTGTCGTTTGCAGACAGGCTTTCCATTTATTTTCGGTGAGAATTGCCTGAAATGTGTGTGTGTGTGTGAGTGTTTGACAAAGTTTTGAGCTGAATTGAAATAGTTTTTTGGTATTCAGGTTTAAGGTTATTTGTAACTTTGTCTAAATCGTCTAGCGAACCATTTATTCAAATTATTTATGGTTTTTGTTGTCGCCACTTTTAGACTGCACAACTATAGTTATTTATGTAGCCCTTTGACCTTTGCACTTGAATGGGGAACAACATTCGGTATCTTTTTGCGCCAAAGTGATTTTCATTAAAGTTGATAAGCTTAGCTAATGTATTGCTTAAATTTGCGGGGATTTCATTTTTCGCTCTGACATTAAGCCAACAGCATTGTAAGTCCATTAAAGATGCCCTCGAAACGCCATTGAGCGTGTTCCATTTCTTTTTTTCTTTTTTTTTTTTTTGGCATCATCAGTCTCTGCGTTCACGTGTGTCTGTTGTTCTTGTTGTTGTTGCTGTTGTTGTTCTTGGCCATTTTTCAAGCGATTCATCAATCACACATTTGAGTTCTGCGCGTGTTCTACTGAAAGTATCTTTTCGCAAAACTCAAATGTATCTTTTGGTCAAACTGAAGCTCTTCAAACAACCAACTTCGCCTACAGCCAAAGAACAAACATAAAAGAAGTAAAAAACCGAAAAGAATAAAACAAAATAAGAATGCTCTTTGCTCACTCCCTCTCCCTCTCTCTTTCTTGCTCTCTCGCTCTCTCTCTCTCTTTGCTAGTTTGAACAAAAGCATTTCGAGCATTTCCTTAAGCGTTCGCTCAAGTTTCATTAGGCAAAGCAAACTTTTAACTGGCCAAAAGGATGTGGATGCCAGCCACGGGAAAAAACACAGATGAAAAACCCTCGCTTCGGCAGGAACAAAAGCCAAGTCCCAAAAGGCTTGTCCAGGCCCAGGAAAATGGGGCTTTTCATTATGATGAGGCCTCGCTGAACTGAACTGAACTGAACCGGCGCCTAAATGTGTGCTTTATTAAAATCTAATTTCTTATTTATGCAGCCAATTTTTGGTTGCTTTCGTCTATTGTTGTTGCTGCCGCGTTTTTTAATTAAATTTTTAAAAATTTATTTGAAGCCACAGCAAAATATATATGCAGACTCAACGATGTTTGTTACTTGTAATAATCTAAGATGGCATTTAATATTTATTTAGCTGTTGCCAATTTAATTGAAATTCCTTGCGTTTTGGCCTTTCCCTAATTATATTTTTGCCCCAAACGCAAATCCAATAAGCATTATGACTTTGCCGTTTTTCTCTCTCTGCTTCAGCATCCATCTCTTCCCCGCCCCACGAAAAAAAAACGGTAAGTTGTATCACACAATGAAATGTGCGTTTGACTTTCTTCTTGGCACAAAAATTTAATGTACTTGCCATATTTTCTCAAAGAGGCCAAAAATAGCACAAAACACACACACACAGGGCCAAAGCCAGGCACTGTTCAACTTTATGGCCCCAACGACTGTCGCGCTAAATATGCCCTCAGAATTTCCCCCGCTCCCCCTCAACTGTTCCACCCCCCGAGGCCGTCAGCTGCCTGAAGCTGCCTTCAATAGGCAAAAATTTTGTGCCGCTTTATTGAATTAAAAATTGAAACTGCTTTTTGCCTGGCTGCCTGACAGAGAAGGTTGTGTGTGAGAGAGAGAGAGGGAGTCCTGTAACTGTGTGCCACTGCTCGATGGCTGCCTTTTTGGGGAAGCGTACATTAAATTAATAAATTAAAATAGAAAGCACTTTGTTTTAGCACTCAACGCGTACTACGTTCGTTGCTCCACCTCCCTCCATTCTTTCTGCCAATTCTGCGCATCGCTTTTGTCTCTCACTCAGTCGCAGAAATTATTAATTTATGTCATTTAAGAATGTCGTTTACTTTGCTTATGAACATTTTTGAATTAGCCCCTCACACACACAGAGTCAATGAAAATGCCTCCTTGTCAAAAAGAAAAGCGATTTCCAACGCCTTCTAATTGAACTGGCAACGTAAGGAACTTCACTCGGGGATTTCAGTTTAGTGGCTTAGGTTTTTTCCCCACTCTCTTTCCCTCTCTCTGCTTGTTTTGCGTCATTTGCCACAATGGGAAAAGTTGGAAACAAAAATTGGTTTCATTAATCGATTGAATGGCTAAAATTAGCCGAAATTTCATGGCAAGAACTTTAACTATAAACCAAAAAAATTGCTCCAGATAATACTTTATAGCCGTACTATTATTATAGGTTTTTTTTTTTACAACTCTATTATGATTGCCATAATTAACGAGAGTAACTATCAAATATTTGGCAATGGCAATCGCAATTTTATGAGTGGAAAGAATTGAGAAAATCGAGGGGAACTTTCTTGTCGCGCCCACTGTGCCGCAAGTTTGCTTCTGGCTCATCTTCCTCCTGGCTGTTCCCTAATAGATTTTGTATTTTGATTGATTGCCTCGCTTATTCAATTGTTATAACCAACCCCCACCCCGAGTTCTAGATCCAGAACTCTGCCTGCTTTTCGTTTATATATCTTTTGCTGCTGCTGCTGCTGCTTTTCCTTCGTTGCTGCCAGTGTCGCGTCTGGTTGGGCTTATGAAGCGTGTGATTGGTTTACTTACATCTGCTTATAACTTGGCGACGCTCTCAGCTGTACAGCGACAGGATTTAACTGCATTATTAGTTAAATCTTGTAGCATAAATTTCAATATCGATGCGGCCTGTGCCGTTCGTTCTGTGTGTGTTATGTATACGCCCCGTGGGTGTTTGGTGCGCGACAACCTAAATGAATTTTAATGCCTTTTAAAGCGAGTTTCATATGCTTTTCCACCTTACACTTGTTGTTGTTGTTGCTTCTGGTGTGAAACCTTAGCAATGAGTGGGCACTCTGTGAATGTGTGTGTGTGTGTGTGTGTGTGCTTTTGATGCGCACTGTTGCATAAAAGCCGATCCAAGCGCCCCAGAATTGAAATGCAAAGCTATCGCAATCACTATCACGCATTCGTTGGTTCGTTGGTTCGTTTGCTTTCCCCTCCATCGAGAGTTTTACCCTGTTGCCATGTAAACTAATACAACGTGCCACGCCCACCGCCAACTTTGCTGTGTCCGAAAATCTGTCGATGCCAGAGACTTGAAGTTTACGCCATACCTTTTGTACGTGCTGTGAAATTTCGACCAAAGCTTTGCCAAAAAGGGTCGAGAGAAATTCTCTCTCCTCTACAGTTAGTTACTGTTTGAGTTGAGGCTTATGACAGATGCAACAACACAACGGTACGGTCAGCATATTGCAGCCAAATTTGCTGCAGGTCAGTTTACCACCACCACCATGAACAGCAGCAACAACAACACCAGCAGCAGCAGAAGCAATTGCATGCAACCACCTCTTCGCTCATCGTCATCATCATCACATCATGAGGTATTTACGTGCAGCAAGAAGTATCGTGCAGCAAACCAATTAACAAAAACTTTGTAATTTCTGTGTTAGGCTTTGTGGCTTAGTTAATTAGCTAATTAATAGGACCCTGACCCCCATCATCAGCGTACACAAACAGAGCATAATTGAAGATTACGACAGTAGCAGGAGAGAATTACTCGCAAGATGGAATATGCATAATTGCTAATGCTCGGGTATAAGGAAACTTAATGTAGGGATTAAAGTAATTATTTTTATTTGTAAATTGAAAATCTAGTTTCGAATTTATTTGTTTTATTTATTTGAACTAAGCTGCGGATTATAATTGAGTAGCCGGTAAATAAACAATTTACTAATTGAGTAACAAATTGCTTTTTTTTCAAGTAAAGAAATTCTTTAGTAAAGAAAAAACGATTGTCATTGATAATTTAAATGCCATATTTTTGGTACAAACAATTATTACTAAAATGTTTATTATTATTGGGAATTGAAGTTACAGCAAATAAAAATCTTAGAAGTTGTTCAAGAAATAATGAACCTTTAAAAAAGGACTTCGATTGGTTCTTAATCGTTTTGGGTATATATATAAATATTTGTTTTGTCTTTAATGAGAATAAATACAAAAGAGTTTGGCTTTTATTCTTCAACAGATCAGGGAATAAAAAGTTGGGAACAAATTTCTCATTTTTTTGACTCGCTAGAATTTTTTACTAATTCTGTTCCAGACTTACAATTTAATTAACTGACTTGCAATTAAATCTGTCAGTATTTTCTTCTCTTTACTTTATTAATTTCTTTTCCTTCTTTGTCGTAGTTTTTTTTTTGCTGATTTTCATGACATTATTCACAACATTGCAATCCCATTATGCTTTCTCTCGATTTGAATTGTGTTTTTTATGCAACTGTTTGAGAGTTATCTTCAGCTGTTTCCATTATACTTCACCTACATGTAGATACATACATTTTGTGCACACATTATCCAGACTATCTGCCATAGTGAAGGAGATATGTAGTGTCTATCTTAACAACCCGTTTGTGAAATTAACGCTCAACTGCAGCAAGAAAACTCTAGGTTAGCAGCATTGGGAGAGTTGTTAAAGTGTATGAAGAGGGGAGGAGTGAGTGAGGGGGAAAAAAGAAGGAAAACTGTTTGGTGCCTTTGATGATGCCTCGGCAAATCGCATTTCATGCTCTGGCTTCAGCTCTGGGTGCTAAAAAGGCGAATGCCCCTTGTCGACTAGGCATTAGGCAAAAGGTGAGAATGGAGAAGAAGAAGAAGGTGTTTGGTTGTGCTGGCTGCTGGCCGTAATTTATGCGATTGCAACGGTGACTGCCGCTACTGCAACACCAGCTACAACAACAATAGTGAGCTGTAACAACTACAACAACAAACAAACATGTCCGACCATATTTTCACTCAGTGTGTATTTTTTTAATAAGATTTCTTCAAGCAGACGAAGATGACGACGTCTCAAGACAGCTGTCTTGATGTATGTACCTGTGTGTGTGTGTGTGTATGTTTGTGGTGTATGTATTAGTGTGTGTGTGCACATCTTTTGCTGGCTGGCAACATTTGTAATGTTTCGTTGCAACGCTTGCAACGCGCCGTTGACGTCGATGTTAATAAAGATTCACCCAGCTAACCAACCAGGCGGGGGGCCTTCGACAACCCACTGGGCTGATGTTGCCATTGCTGTTGCTGTTGCTGTTGCACCTGTGCTAAAGAGCGGGTGTATGAGAGGGGGGAGGAGAAGAACCCAGAGAGTGAGAGAGTGCGATGGCGTCTGCAACGGGCCGACGTCTATGGGTGGCCTACTTAATTTATGAGACGCGAGAATTTGCTGTGCTGGCTAAGACGATGACGACGACGACGACGATGAGGGCAACAGCAACAGCAACAACTGTAGCATAGCGCAATTTGTAATTAGTGTAGGTACATGGCACAAAATCTGCTGCTGCTCTAGCTGTAGCTGTAGCTGTAGCTGTAGCTAAACAAAATGCATCCAACAGATACTTAACGCTCTAAGGCGACGTCGACAACAGTTGCAATAATTATGCGATGCCAGGCGACATCATGTGATTGACCGTATTATAGGACAGACAGAAGAGCATCTGCAGACGTCGTTAGACTTTAATAAACAGAGACTAAACGCAAAGAGACAGAGAGAAAACGAGAAAAGAGACTTTTATTAAACGAAATAATTAATTAAAAAGCAATTATGTCAAAAATTGTTGTTACAAAATAAGATGCGTTCTAATTCAAGCATTATTTAAAAGGCCATAAAATTTAAATGATTTATTTCTTTATGTGCAATTTTCTGTATTCATCTTGATAAAATTTTGAGTGTGCCAAATATTTCGCACTTTTATTTATGCATTCTTACTACATTAAATATTATATTGCTGTCTCTTAATGATAACTTTCCATTATTGTGAACAATTTATTCTTATCGATTAACTGCCACTGTGCATTTATTTCGCTTATTACATTTTACCAATAATCCCTCGTTTAATTAACAAACTATTGTTTAACATCAGGTAGAATATATAGCATGATTCTCATAAATAAATTTCATTTAATTCGCAATTATTTTGGGCTTAGTCGTTGTCATTTCAAAAGCTTAAGCTCTCTGGAGTATTATGACTAGATGAGGCGGCTTTGTAAAATTCAAGCAAGTTGCACATCATGTGCTTAATAACTAAATTGTTGGATTAATAAATAAACTTTCGTGTCTGCATTGTAAATTAGTTGCAAACACAGGCAAAAAGAGACACTGAGATAGATAGAGAGAGAGAGAGAGAGAGAATGGAATTCAAACTTTATGTTAGTTCTACACTAGTTCGTTTGCTTTCGGAACGAAAGGAGAGTTGAACGTAAATCAACGTAACGACCCTTGGCTAGTGTTAAATTTTAATTTGATAAGCTCTACCCAAAAATACACACAGCACAAAACTTTATGCCAAGCTAAAGTATAACCCACAAATTTCACATGCTTTTATGGTTACCACACACACACACAAACACATACACACACATGCAGTAAAAGTAGATTGAATACATTTTGTTGTAGTCATCAAGATTCCTTTTGTGGATTTTCTAATTAAATGTCACTTCATATTTTTTGTGTCTCTGACATTTAAGCATCAAAATGTTTTGCATAGTTTTCCCTCCAAGCATCAGCATCGTTATAATCATCACATCCACACACACACACACATATGTGCATACACTGAGAGAAATAACCAGCACACACATATGTCCATGTCCACGTCATCATATGACATGGATGAGAAAGCATAAAGGACCCAAAATGGCATGGAATGAAAACCTGTGCCAACATTTTGTCACTTTTTTCCTCTTGTTTTTCTATCAGTTTGTTGTTGTCATCTTTTCTCTGTGTGTTCATTGCATTGTCTCTGCCATTTGTGACATGTTTATTGTTTGCTTCTCTTTTATCACCTCGCTTTCTTTATCTCTCTCTCTCTCTCTCTCTGTCTGTCTGTCTGTCTGTCTTTTTCGATTTGAACATCTGTGTACTTTGTGTGTGATATAATCCTTAATCCTTCTGCTTTATTGTGCATTTACATATCAGTTCAGTTTGCCGAGGCTGGCAGAAACACACATCGAGGCAATGACTCTCATTTAGGCCCCAGTCCAGTTCAGAGTCTCTTTACAAATTTTTGACACTAACTCTCTGAACTGTGCTTGGTGTTTGCCTCGTTTGTTGTGTGTTGCGCTTTTGCTTTGTTCTTACACTGGGGTTATTCGTCTTTTATCTTTGGCATATTGTATGCAACTATGATGCCAGCCAGAAAATGTGTTAACTAAACTTGATGGGAAGTCAACTTTGGGATATTTGAATTCCAACTTTCTGCAAGAGAATGTAATTGCAATAGAACACATATAAAATTATAGTATTTATAACCACTACTTATAGAAAAGGGCATTATAATTATGAACATTTTTGGTATATTCAATAAGCACTATAGTATTCAAGATTACTAAAAATTTGGTTACTATCAGCTAAACATTTTAGAAGTTTTTCATTCGAGTATAGCCACAAGATATATGTTAGATTACTTTATAAACTTCAGTACAGAATTTAATTGATATTATATTATAATTGTTTCCATTCAAATATAGCCACACGATCTTATTGATTAGTTTACGGACATCAGTTACGCTGCGTGTTTCAATTTGTACTTGGTTAATTTGAGCAACTTTTTTCCTTTGTTATAATAACTGGAGGCGGAAAACTTAAGAACTATGAACTCCCTTTTGTGACTTACGCACGAAATTCCAATAATTGCTTTATCATCATAGAGAATTATTTTGGCACAAATGCCACGCCCAATTCAACAATTTCATGTGCAGCACTCTCTCTCTCTCTCTCTCTCACACACATACCATATCTATAATGTGTAATAGGCAATTTCGGGCACACACACACAAAAGAATACAAAAAAATATTTCTATATATACAATATAATATATATTTGTATGTATGTGGACTATAAGCCGCCCCCGCAGTGAGTTTCGTCACTCCCACTTTTGGGCCGTTATAGTTTCCGCTTTTGTTGCTGCCATTGTCGCGAACAGTGAACATAATTTTAATAGGTCATCATATTAAGGGATTTTGTGCAATTTGTCTGTGTGTGCGAGCGAGGCTTTAGTTGCCATTGTTATCGTTTAGTTTGGTTGTACTATAAATGAATTGACTGAAGTGAAGGAGGCGGAGGCTGAGGCTGAGGCTGAAGCTGTTTGTATTGATTGTGTCGAGGAGAAGCTGTGGCTGCTCTATACGTACAATCCTTCTCATTCTATCGTACAACTCTAACTGATGCTTTGTCTCATTCCTTTTCCTGGTTATTGGCCATTTGCCATGAGCTGACATGTGCGTTTAATTGCGTTTCACTTATTTGACACAAAATTAATATGGCACTTGGCACATTTGCTGTGTGTGTGTGTGTGTGTGGGAGAGTTTTGTGTATCTGTGTAAGTCAGCATTCACATATACACAATATAATATATAGTTGAGGTGTTGCTGCCGAGAGCTGAAGTTCCACCCTTTTCCCACATAAGTAGGCTATAATTTTGGGCCTGTTTGTGACTATTGTTTCTCCAACAACAACAAGAACAACAGCAACAACAACCATAATTATTATGTGCTGCCCCCAAAACGCAAGCTTTGTTTGTGTGTTTGTGAATAATTAAATATTTCTGCAACATTTGCGCTTTGCTTATGTTATTTGAGGTCCATTTATATAATAGCCAAGTGTAAATATTTGATGTGAATTCATGTATCGAGCGTGTTTACCATATATATTTGCAGCTAAGATTTTATTCCAAATATAGAACTGCGCTCTCTAGCTCTGTTGAATGCTTGTAGCCAAAGTTTTTGTTCCATAAATAGAATGGGTTGCGATTTTTGGCATTTCAAGAATTTCGTGTTGATTCTAAAAAATTAAATTCATTAGCCCAGTCCCCACGACGATAGAGCTTATAAATTGTTACTTCATTTTTCAGCCGAAATCTTTTCTTTTCTCTTTTTGCACTTGTATTTCCCCAATGCCTTTGACCGGAAGTTTTGCTCAAGGCTTTTGGGAGCGCTCAAGCAGCATTCAACTACCAAAAGTTGATGCGACGACCAAGAAGAAGATGAAGATGAAGATGAAGAAGCCGCATTTCTAAAAACCTTTTAAAGTGAAAAGAAAATCATTGGCCTTTGGTGGTGGTGTTTGGTGACCATAAATCAAATTATGTGCACCGCACACGCCCAGCTATAAAATCTGCCCCAAATGTTATTAAGTGCGGCCCAGGGACATTCATCAGACGACTGGCGACTGCTTGTTGACCATTTGAGGGTTTTGGGCTTTACAGTCAAGTATTTTATGTTATTAATATTAATATTATTATGTGCACAAGGATTCAAGTTGGTTGTTATTCCACCACGTTTGTCTTTCTCTCTCTCCCTTTCTCTCTCTCGATGCTGTGTGTGCTCGTAATTATGCAGTTTAATGAGTTTTCGCTCTGACCGCCATCACCCGGGGGCAGTAAAAGCAGCATCAACAGCAGCAGCGGCGATAGCGACAGCGACAGCAGCCTCTGGTCCAGTAACAGCTGCAAATGTGTCAGGTGTTGCAATCCAAACACACACACTCACATACACGTACACACACAAAGAATGTGACAGAGAGAGAAACTCAGGCAGACAGTTTGAGCCCATTGAGTTGCACATGTGCATAATTAATTTTAAAAATTAATTTTCATCATATAACTTTTGCCTAGAACACTTCTCTGTCTGATGGGGATGAAGTGATGCTGGGAGAATGAGGCTTATTAAAACTGACGTATAAATATTGAATTAACTTTTCTTATTTTTTGTGAGATAAACAGGAAATTTGCCATAGCATTAATGGAGCTTTATGAAAGCTCAAAAGTTTTTGAGCTTCAACGTAATTTAAAATAACTACATACCCCAAATAAACAGTGAATAATCTTCTATATATTCATTATAATTTACAGTATATATTTAATTCATATTTTATCTTTAAATGTGCTTTCAAAGTTGATTCAAAGTTTTTGTAATTCAATACTTTATTAGTGTTAAAAAGTTAACACTAATAAAGTAATGAATTACAATATTACTATATTACCTATCTATTTTCAATTTGACTTTATTCAATGAAATAAAAAGATTTTCAATATTAAATTCTACTAATAATTTCATTTACTTTAAACTAAATCAATATTATTTTTTTGTGAATTCAGTATCTTCAAATTCTCATTTCTTACACACTTTAGTAACTTAAAAGGATAAAAGCTTTTTTCTTTATTATTATAGTGATAATTGCATTTCCTTTGTATTAAATCATTGAAAAAAATCAAACTTTTATCTTCTTCCTTAAAGTAAATACCCATTTAAATTCCCATTTCTTACACTAGCTTTTTCTTTACCCCTTTTGCCTCTTTAAGCGCAAGATTAATGCAATATTTAAAAGGCAATTTCAGCTAGTGTCATTAGCACTTCAAAGTGCGAAGTGGCTGTAAAGTTTAGCCCATTTTGCCTTTTTCGGGCAATTAAAATGTGTTAATGAGAATTGCGCGCACACATGTTGTTAGCTGTTCTTGGTTGTTGGCTGTGAGAGCGACGAAGCAAGTAAACTTCAACTGCGACTGATTGGATTTCTGTAAAACACTCGCCACCCACCCTCTGAGGCAGAAAAAACACAGCTCAGTGGGGCAAAATTGCAAAAACCCCCCGAAACGGTGAACGCTTCTGTTAAATAATAATAAAAATAAAAAAAATATAATAATAATAACAACATTGTGTGAGGGGCGCGGTGTGTGTGTGTGTGCGTGTGTGTGAGGACGATGATGATGATGATGAGGTTGTTTCTATAACAACGCTGGCTGCCTTTGAGTTTAAGTTTGACTTTGGTGCTGATGACGTTTCGGTGGTGTTTGACGGTGTTTGGTAGTGTGGGGTTTGGTGTTTGGTAGACGACAACTTGACATGAGAGTGTTGCTGACTAGAAAATGGCATTTTAGGCAGAGTGAAAGCAGACTTCCAGTCAGCCAGTTTGGAGCCCAGCCTGCACTTGATGTTTGTTTTTCCTTGACTGCCATAAACGGAAAAACTCCTCATACTTGCTTCCTCCTCCTCTCCCATTTCCTCCTCCTGCTCGTGTGTTTCTCAATGTATGACTACGACGAAAATTGACGTATAAAGTCAACGCCGCCGTCAACAAAAGTCTCTCAACGCATGACAGCATTTTTGCTGCTGCTGTTGTTGTTGTTGCTGTTGTTGTTTTGGCTGCTGCTGTTGCCGTTGCTGATGTTTCTTTTCTTTTCGAGTCAGAGATGTCGTCGTTTCTCTTCATCCAGCAAACAGCAGCATCACATGACCCCCAAGTGTATGTCACGTACAGCATTTAGCATTTATTGTGACGCTTCATGAATTTCTTGTGGGAGACCAAAAAATTCAATTGCTTTGTTACGTTTTCTACTTTTCTATTTTCTCTTGCGTCAAGACAATGTGTGGAAACTCTGGCCAACAAAAGGTGCAATATCAAACGGCAACAACTGTGTTGTATAGCATGAGTTATGAGCGCCAGAAAGTAGGCAACAATTTGGAGGAGAACGAAACAAGAAAAAGTATCACTGCTTTATTCGACTCCCGGGCAGACTTGAATGAAGACAAATGCTTTGCGCAAAGAATGGCAACGAAATTCAATTAAAGTTGGCCTCTTGCCTGCCAAATGTGATTAGGGAAATGCATTTCTAATGCTTTCGCAATGACATTAATGAGAATATTTTTAAGCAATTAAAATGCTGAAATGATATTATAAAAGTGATGATGATGCTGGAAGGTTGAAGTTTTCTAAGCGTGCAGAACGTGCAGCAATAACTCGCATATGCAATTCACTTTATTTGCCATCTTGATGAGAATGAAAAAAAAAAGATGCTGCGAAAAACCGAGAGAAAAATGAAGAGCTCTTTCATTATATCTTGGTGATTTGTGACGTTGTTTTTCTCTTGGAGTGTCAGGAAATTAGAGAATTGGCACACACACATACAGTGCAAGTGGGAGATAGATGCGAGATATACAGCCTGCTGCCTGAACAATTGCATTCGGCAAGTGTATGTGTGTGAGTGTGTGTGTGTGGAAAGCTAAAGAAATTAGAAAGCAAACCGGTTGCCAAGCCAGACTTGGCATTTATATGCGGGTTAATTAAAAGAAAACTAGTTACGAGTACGATTGTGCGTTTGCCTTTTAAAGTTTTTTTCTTTTTTTGCAGCGGCAAAGAAAAAGTCATTAAAAGCTGATGCCAAGTTCGCATACAGTGCGTATGATTGATAATGAGAGACTGCAGCTGAACCTTTAGAGATGAAGTTGAAGGCCCAGCGGCTGATGCCGCGATGTCTTCATCTTGGCGAGCAATGTTAAGAATTTACAATGCTTGTAACGGAACTTATTATTTCATTGCGTTCCCCGTCTCCCCCTTACCCTGCATCTCTTAGAAGCTGCATGGCTCCGACTGCGGCTCCGGTTTGGTGTCTGTCTTTGAATCTGTTACGACTCCCATGTCCGTGTCTGGCAGCAGCTGTCTGTGGCGCGGTTTTGCACACAGCAGCAGCTCGCACAGCAGGGAAGCAGCCAGCGAGGCAGCCAACGAGGCAAGAGGAGACCGAGACCGAGACCGAGAAATCCAAGCTGTCGTCTTTGGCATATTCTGGTCATGTGTTGTGGCATTGTGCAGCCTCAACACAATCTCCGGTTCACACTGTCATAGTCAGTGGTTGATATTAAAATGTGCTTTCGAGTACTGTCTTCTGACTTCGAAATCAGCTCAAGCTCAAGTCTTTAGCTTCAAGCTATCTCGTATCTATTTTTTATTGCACAATTGTCATACCTGTGCTGCAATTCACAATTTCATTAGGCCATTGGCAATGACATGTATGTACATATAAGTAAAACATCTGGCTTGACTTTATACATACATACATATAAGCGAAGTATGTAAGCAATTGCTTTAGTTTGACATTCCTAATTTGCTTTATTTGTGATTGTCACAGGGCACATTTTCCTTATGCTTGTGCTTATGCTTCATAAAACTTGTGACTGCTGCTGCTGCTGGCCAAAAAAGTTTTTCATAGTTTCTGCAACTCAATTTTGCCATATGTGCATATATACTACATATAATGCTGTGTTGGTGTAGAATAAATTATGAATACCATCCAAAACATGAAAATCAGACCCATCAGCTTGTTTTCTCTCATTCTCTCTCACTCTATCTATGTGTGCTTTGATTAGAATGTGAATGCCTGAGTTGGTCGAAAGTGCTGTTTTGAGTTGTTCCGAGTTGTGTTCAAGTTACAAAAAAAAATTCTGATTGCCTGTGTCAAGATCTGTCGCAAAAGTTGCTTTTGATTATGTTTGAAAGATGCGCAAATATCTTGATCAATTCTGAAGGTTAGTTCCGTATTTGGTTTATGGTATTTCGAAAAGAGTAAACCGAATGCTAAATAGTTTTATATTTTTAATTATTATTGATGGTTTATTTTAGGTTTTCAGTTAGTTTTTGTTTAATTCAAAAAGTAAGCCAAATATTCATAAAGCAAAAGAATAAATATTTATTAAACTTTCATATTAAAAGTAATGGAAATATTTGTAGTGAAAAGCAACTTTAGAATTTCTGGTCCTGTCAAGCTTTTTGCAATATGTTTACCAAATATCATGAACAATTCTGAAGAGCTCTGTAATTGATTTATTTATTTAAAGTATAATAAACTACCAGTTATAAAGTTATAAGTAATATTATTTCTTTTAAGTGGTTTATTTTTCAATGTTAGTTTTCATTTACTTCAAGAGATAAGTGAAATATTTCTGTGAACACATTAAGTTTAAGAAACTTAGAAACATTGTAACTCTGTTTTTATTTACTTCAAGAAACAAATTAAATATTTCTAAAAGAGACGCCATTAAATTTAAATTAGAAACATAAAAACTCATACTCAGTTATATTTAAAATACGTATACTTCGGAGTCATGATTCTTTTAGTTCTTTAAGATACAACTGGGTGGTTGGCTTTCAAGCACTTAGTATAACTGCTTTTGGAGCAGTCTCTGATAGCTTAGCAGTTGTCACACCTGGACAGAGAGAGATTTGCATATTCGCAAGTCACAACATGGGGCTCAACATTCATGTAAATAATTTCGGGCGTGGCAGCTGGGCAGGGGCTATCATTGACTGGATCACAGCATTGTTGTTGTTGTTTGGTGTTTGGTGTTTGGTGCCCGTTGTCGTTGTCGTTGTCTTTTGTTGAGCGAGTAGCATGTCAAAAGTAAAGTGCACGCGGGTAACGAAATTATGCGCATTTATATTTCGTTAATGTTTTTACAGTTGCGACCCGCATAAGTTAAGACTGCAGCATAAGCGAGTGACTATATAAGTATGTATGTGTGTGTGTGTGTGTGTGTACATATATACCATAGTATATATTCTATCTCTAGGCTCAGTTGCCGTTACATGGGGAATTAGTGCGCATAATTTCATAAGCAACAAGAACATGGACTAAGGGGGGAAGTTGGCAAGCATCGCGTTGGCCTGCGCAAATATTTTGGAGTCCTCCCCTTGGGAAATGTTGTCGCTGCTGCTGCTGCTGCTGTTGGCAGTGGCAAACATTCAGAATCATATGTATGCGAGATGTCTGCATATAAAGTTATGCTGGGAATTTGCTTCGCTTACACGAAAAAGTAAGCAAATAAATAAAAATAAAAGAGAGCACGGTAGAAGAGTGCTGCGAGAGTGCGGGAGCAAAACAGAAAAAAAAACGAACCGAGTTGAAATAACGTTGTATATCTGTACTAAATTGCACATGAAGTGATTTCAAGCGTAAGAAATGCCATGACGATGGGGCACCGACGGCGCGTGGGGAGGGGGGGGGATGGGAGAAGGTAAACCATCGATATTACGTATACACACATACTAACATACATTGCTACACACATACCTCTCGGAATATGCATATAAAAACTTGGCGCAGTTTCAAAGTTGTGTACGACCGAGAGATGCTGCAAAAAATATAACAACAACAAGAACAACACCAACGACGACAACAAATTCATATCAAAATTACAACAACGTCTGGGGAAATGATGAACGAGGCGCGGCGAGACTTGTTTGTTATTATTGCTGTTGTTGTTGTTGTTGGGATCTCTCTCTCTCTCTCTCTCTCGTTCAACAAAATGCCGGAAGCCAGAAAAAGGCCTCGAGAGTTGACTCGACTCGACTCGAGTTGACTGAAGAGCAATTTGATTAAATGCATTGCGGGCATTTTACACACACACACACACACACACAGGAAAACGAAAAAACAAAAACACGAAAATAAATTAGCTAATTTAAAGATTTATGTATGCCTAAGTGAAATATCAAGAATTTACAACTAATTTCATTTCTTTTCATTTGTCTCCCTCTCTTTACAGTGCAAAACTAAATGCAACAGCTAAGCAACAGTATTTTTGCTCAACATTAAATTAAATAACTCACTAATCATACTAATACAAGTATAGATATTTGTAAATGCAAAATCTCTAGCAGTGATTATATGTTGCATTTTTTGAAACCAAAAAAACCAAATTAAAAGCAAATTAAATAAAATCCGAGGAGAGAGAAGAACGCAGCGAGCTTAAGCCAACAAAAATAAAACCGTAGTACGACTAGTAAAAGACACCACCAATTTAATTTGAACAGAGTTTAAGTAAAAAAAAACACAACAACAACAAAACAAAGAAAATATTAGCCAAAATCTAATAGATGTCTATGTGTATTACATATATATATGTATCGGTCATCTATAGCATAATATAATAAAAAAAAAACCAAGCATATATTTACAACATAAGCCATATATACCAACTACATAAATACATATATATATCGCAGCTAAAAGACAAGCAGCTAGAAGCGACCGCAAACAAACGGTCTCAATCATTTGAAAAATCATCTTATAGAAATAATCTATATAATAAAAGACAAAGCGCAGCTCGTCAAATAAAACAAACAAACAAAATAAAATGGAGGACAATAACACAAGCAGCAGTGCGAGCGGTGCGCCCATCAAACTCGAGGATCCATCGGTGACACTCACAATAAGGCTGATTATGCAAGGAAAGGTGAGTTGAAGTATTTAAAATTTAATATAGTATTTAAAATATATCATAAATTCAACATATTTATACTGGATGGGGAATTAATGAAAATTAGTAAACTGAAATTTCATTAAGTATATTTAACTACTGAAATGTCCATTCGAAAATATAATATAGTATTTAAAATATACTATGATTTTAAAGTAAACTGAATTTTCATTTAGTTTATTTCACAACTGTCCATTCCAAAATATAATATAATATTAAAAAAAAAACATAAATACAAAGTATATCAGATAGCCAAAGAAAGAATCTACACTTAATTGGAACAACTGTTGAATAATAAATATACTTTAGTATATAAATACACCATAAATTAAACAAATATCAGCTTCAGAATTCCAGAATTTACAATAAACTGACAATTTATTTGACAGAAACAATATTTCACAACTGTTCAAAGATGTCCAATTTATTCTCTCAGTTAGGAGCTTCTTAAAATCGTATCGTATCGAATAACCTTTTGCTACCCAACAGTTAGTTGAGTTAGGAGCATTTAAAGAAAACGCATAAATATCTTATGCTGCTGACAGCACAAGATTGTTAAGTTTATAATAGGAATCCCCAACTAAGCTAAGCTGTCTTAACGCCTAACTTAAGTCTTTAAGTTGGCCTATCAAGTAAGTTATTTGAGTTAGGATCTGCTCTCCTACCGAGTCCATAGAAATGTGTTGGCAGGTTGTCAATTATAATCCCAAGCTGACAGCGGCGCGAAACGATGTTTTCAGAGTTGCCAATCAATTTATTTTTGCCTCGCGAAATTTGAATGGGGACTTCTACCTCCTCGTTTTTTTTTTTTTTTTGGGCTTCCTTTTGCCACATTTAAAATGTGAGCACTTTTGTAAAGTATGTTCGATAAAATGCACTCCATTGAATACTGTCGCATTAAATATTTATAGAAAAGCGTCAAAAATCAATAAAAAGAAATTGCCATGAGCGAGGAGTGAAAAAATGTTTAACTAAATTGCAAAAGTCAGCAGGTAAAATAAACAATAAATATAATAAATTTAAGCGTGCATTTTTTATGCAAATTAAAATTAAACACGCAACACTTGTCGCATTATAAACGAAACTGAAAAAAAAAAACAAACTGAAAGTAGAAACGCGAGGGGAGAAGAAAAGACGAGGGCGAACGAATTTATTGTACCATATAAATGTGATATTAAAAGCAATAAAATGCGATGCCAGCATCGGCTATTAAATAATCATTACAGCTCACAAATACGACTAATAAAAATAACAAAAAAAGGCAAAAGAAAACATCAATAAATGGAATGTGCATAAAAAATCAAAAACCCTTGGGGGGAAGGGAGCATAATCGGGGGGAGGCACTTATCGTGATGCAAGTATAAAACACTCTCGAATAAATACAGCCCAGAGGCAACCAGTTGAACAAGCTGCCCGAGTACAAACAATATGTACACTCGTTATGTGTTTATATTGTCGTATGCATAATGCAAAATACTCGTTTATCATACATAATTAACTACTTGTTCAATTCGAAAAATATTAATTAAAAAAAAAAAAAAGACTTTCAAGTGATGAGAGAAAAGAATAAAAAGTCGCAATCGTCGAAGACTTAATACCCTAGTTCTTACGTCAACTCATTAGTTTGATTTATGTTGCTTTATTAGCTTTAAAATAATTTCTTTATAATATTTTTGTTCACCTAAATTTGCTTTAAACCAAAATTGCAAATTCATATTTAGAATAATTTAAATTGCCACTAATATTCCTCATCTGAGTTCATTAATTGTAATGACATTCACATGAATTATATGTTATCGGTGGCAATAATTAATTAAAAATATGAACCTGAAATATTATCAAATGAAAAACCAAATTTGAATAACAAAGCTGAGAAGTAATGTCACGTGCACTAATTAATTTGGAAATAACATAATATTAATTAAAGTAGAACAATAATGAATATAATATATGCAAAACACATATGCAAAGTTTCCCGAATGTGTGAAAACTGAAATAAATTATTAATTAAAAATATACAAATTGTTGTTGTGACAGCTTTCCATTTCTTAATGCTCAAATTTCAAGTAGTTAATCATTTATTTATGTTATTTAGTAGCGATTATAATTATCCAACTAATCCGAAGCATGAAGCTTAAAACGCTCTTTAAGAGTGTCTAAATATCTGTTTATTTATTTAATAACCGTCAACTGACATTAAAAACTATTATTCAAACACATTAACTACTACAGAGGCAGCTAAAAACTTCAACTGAGAGGGGCAAAAAAATAACGACAGCTTCAAAAAGCTGTCACGTAAATCCGCTGCGTCGGCGTCGCTTTTTTCTTGCCACTTTTTGTGTAGAGGCTTTTGGCACTTGAGCGAAATGTTAAGATGTTGTTGTTGCTGCTGTTATTGTTGTTGTTGGTCTGGTCGGCAACTGATGAGCGGGGCCTCTAGGGGGAAGCTGTGGAGGAGGCACGAGTTGAGCCGTCAAAAGCTTTTTAGTCAAAGCTGCCATTTATCTCGCCTCTCACATTACTCCAAAGCCGATTTGCAGTTTGCGCTTTTAAAATGTGACCAGATTTTGATTTAAATAAACACGAGTATATTAACAAAGTTGCGGCTGCTGCTGTTGGCCAACACTTATGTGTAGCTGGTTGTACATACATATGTATGTGTGCTGAAAGGCAGTGACAGGTGCAACAGCGTCAGATAAGGCGACAGAGCGACGCACACCGCCAAATGCAGGGCAAAACACACACACAGAGAGAAAATGAGAGGGAAAGATATCTACAGATTACATGATGTGTAGTTGAAAATTGGCAAAATGGCAACAAAAAATATGTGTGCAGACAATTTATAACAAAAATAGCAACAGACAGACAGAAAACAACATTTCGTTTAAGACGTGCCACCAAAAAATAAAAAAAGAGAAAGAAGGAGGGACTGTAGGGCAGAGGGGAATTCATTGAGGAGGGAGAGGGGAACTAACAGAGGTTCGATCAACGGGCGGCAGCCATGAATAATTGCGCACTCTTTGGCCCAAGCTAAAATTAAGCATTTGCAAAATGTAAACGTGAACGCAAATTGTAAATGTAAATGTAAATCTTTTCGCATTCTGCATTATTTTTGTATTTTTGGTATCGTCGTTGATTTTCGTCGATTTTTATATTGTTGTTGTTGCACAAGGATTCAGGCAATAAATTCTCAAGACACTTTTGAACAGCGCCGTCGACCGCTGCTGCTGCTGCTGCCTTTGTGTGTTGGTCTTTTGATCGATAGTTATAGATTAGCGTGATTTATGAGTTGCTGCCGACGCAGCATTCTGCCAAGAGTTGACAAACACATACACACACACACACACATGTATATGTTATGTACATATAGAATATGTAAATACATTTTTAGCGCAATGCAAATCAAGTGGCAAATAGGAAAAGAAATAAAAGAACTGAAGAGAAAAAAATAAATTTTCAATTGACAGCGTTGAATGTGCACAAACAACATCCGTGTTGACTTGTTTAATTGAGCATGAAACGAAGGGATTTTCGACTTAAAAAGAGTCTGTTGACGGGGGGGATTTATGGCGTGTGGGATTGGACAATAAAAATACAGTATATATCGTACAGTATCTAAATGTGTTGAGCGCTTAGCTTTGAGTTGAGGTAGGGTCAGTGTAGATCATATGACATTTGCATGAAACTTGCAATGAATCATTCCGGCGAGTGCAGCCAATTCATTGATGAAATACGTTTGAATATTGGAATTGATTTCTCTGAAATATATGCACTAATATTGTTAATGCCCTGTCAACAGCTGCCAGCTGGAATTATTGTTAGAATTTGTTGGGCTTTCATTAGCATAACAGTTTTTGGCGAAACTGAGATTTTTAAGGTTCGAATTGAAATCATTATCATATTTATAAATGAAATTATATCCCATTTGATTGTACTATAAATTTAAATTTATATTTATAGATATATTTCATTAGTTAGAAGGTTCCAAGAGGGAGTGATAAGATATTTCAAATTTAAATTTTTTACATATGAAAAGAAATTATTTCTATAAATAAGCAAGTAAGAAAGTTATAGTGTGTTCAATTGTAATAAATCAGCTATAAATATATACTAGATAAAATATTTCTATAAATAAAAATGTTACTATTGTAGAAGTAATTCATTCCTTTTTTGCTTTTTAAAATAAAGTTTTGTTCGTCGTTTGTTAGAAACTTCGTGGACTGCTAACTTCGATACTTATTTACTATGTATCTTATCTATATGTGAATACATAGCTGTCTAACATATGTACCCACATCGCATCTTATATTATGTAAAGCCCTAGACAAAAAACATTTTGGTTAGAGTGCATAAATAAATCAGTTAATTATAATTAGACAAGCGCCTGTAAAATATTGCGCATTGAACACAAAATTCGCATTGAGATGCCGTCGCATTCTGCTGCCGTTGTTGCTGTATGCAATTTCACTAATTAAAAATGCATGATTCAAAAATAACAACAACTACAACCAACTGGGAGAGAAGGCAGCCACACAAAACACATGCAGTAGACATAGTACGAAGACGACTGACAATTGCAAAATACTCGACAATTCTGGGCGAGAGTGCAACCCACTTTTGCCTTGCTTTTCTATGCAATTTGCGGCTGACTGCCAAGAAGCAACAACAACAACAACAACAAAATCGGCAAAATACCAAAAACCTAAACAACACTAAAAAGTGCAGGCAACGTTTTTCTTTTTTTGTGTTTTCTGTTTAGTGTTTGTATGTTTGTTATTTATAATTTTCACATTGTCGCTTGGCTGAGTTTTCTTTTTGTTTGGTTTTTGTCATAAATTAATTAGCTGCGTCACGACTTTGAGCCCAACTCCGGCTTTGACTCATTCAGCAACGTCGTCGTATCTCGAGACTTTCACACAAAACTGCAAAACAATTGCAATCCAACACAACAAAAAAAAGAAAAACAAAGAAATACACACAAAACAAAAGCAGCAAAAAATCACAACAAAACAAAAGCAACAACAGCAGCACATAAAATGAAAATAATAAGCCCCAGTTAATTAGAGATGCAAAAAGGCAAAAGGCCTGCAACGTTTTTGGCCTTGACATGCAACGTTGCTGCTGATGCTGCGGCATCAAAAAGAATCGACATCAAAAGTCAGTCTCTATAAATCCGAATATCGACAATTGCCTTTAATGTGGGCTTCTCGCTTCTAATCTTAATTAGACTTCCATTGTTTATGATTTAACTGCGTTTTTTATTTGCAACTGAGAACTCTTTTATGAATCAGTCGCAGATTTATGGCTTAGAACTGCACATGAGCATGACTCATGAGATCTGACGATTGTTGAACATTTATTAAGTATTTATTTAACAAGTATTAGATAAACTGAAATTAGGGAATACTAGAAATTATACGATCACATTACTATAGCAAATATATTATATTTTTATGATTGCAAATATTATACTAAAGTATTCACATTCTCATCAGATAAGCAAACTAATATGATCTAAAGTTGAAAATGGTTGTTCTATTTGAGAATCTGTTTGCTAATACAGAAACTAATCTTCCTAAAATTTTGAGTGTTTTATATATTGATCCAACTTATCAATGGAATATATTTGATTACCTGATTAAAGCCAATTCATCTTTATTTAAAGTAATTTTAAAATTCAGCTATTCTATTTACCGATAATATAATCTAATCACAGTTTTAAACTTATTTACGTTGATTTATGAATCTCCTTGCTTACTAGATCAGTGGGTAATCTTTATTACCCCGAGTTCGAAAGCACGTTTTTTGCCAGCAGTTCAGAGACCTTAACGCGTCTGTATTATATGCGATGTTTTTTTACTATCAGCTAAAATGGCTCTTAACGATCTAACTGTGCTTCAGTTTGACAAATTGTCTTGAAAGACACCAAGACAACTTTGTTCTCAGTTCACCTTCGTGGCGACAATTACACCGTCTAATTATTAGCGTATTATACAGCAGAAGGGGGAAAAAAACACAGTCTGAGACGAGCTTACAAAACTTTGAAACAAATTGTCTAATATTCTCAAGCGAGCGCAACATTTTGATAGCCCATTTATCACCAGACAAACCTGTCGTAAAGCATGTGGCTAACAAAGACGCAGAAGACGATGAGGAGCTAGTGAAGAGGGAACAAGACGTAAAAACAACAACATTAAGTCGTCTGAAGAATGGACGGTGCTAATTGTGCCACAACAAAAGAACTAAAAGAGACCCGCACTATTTTGATGTTAGTAGAGCACGAGAACGAAGAAGAAGAAGAAGAAGAAGAAGAAGTAGCAGCAGCAGCAGCAGCAGAAATAGCAGATAAAATAGAGGCAGCTTAGCAAAGACAACAACCCAAAAAGAATTACAGACAACAACACGAAAAACAAAAACAACAACAAGTAGACAGTCATGCTGAGCGTGCAATTTTCAGCTGCGTTGGTGGAAACTGTTGAATTTTCCTTTTTTTTTTTCTTGGCTTTTGTTGTTTATTATTATTATTTTTACTTTTTAGTTTTATTGTTGTTGCTGTTGGTTGTGTGCTTGCTTGAGTATTTTTGGTGTTAATGCGACGGCGTTGAAAATGCTACAAAATGGAAGAAAAAACGTAAATAAAAATGCAGTGTACAAAAAAAAAACACAAAAAAAAGAATTGCCAAACCGTGAGAACCATTTATGGTAGCCACGCCAGAGCAAGCGAGTAACTGAAGAAAAATTGCAAGAAAAACTTTGCAACAAAATGCTGGAAAATGCAATGTGACAACTGTTTGCAACTGCTGCGCCTGTAAAAAGTGCGCGAAGGGGGAAAGCTGTGGGGCAGCGGCGACATTGGAACAACATGTGTGTGCCGCTTGTTGCATGAACAGGCGCTGTTGCTGCTGCTGCACACATGTGTGTACAATGCGTTGGTCTTTCGTGCCCTCACCTGCCACCGCAGCAAAGCGACCCAAAGCATTTCCCTGCCCCGCCCATGCTTTTAATAAATCATGCTGCGCATTTGTCGCGTTGCATTTTTGTTTCAGTTGCTGATGCTGCCGCCGCCGCCGCCGCTGTTGCTTTTGCTGTTACTGTTGCCTGCCACTGCTGCTCGTGGCATTCCAAATGAAAACGGAAAAGTGCAAACTGTACAATTAAATAATTTACAATTTGCCAGTGCGCGAAACAAAAACAACAGCAGCGAGGCAATGGCAATGGCAACAGCAACAGCAGCCAGGCAATTCTTCACAAGTCACAGCAAGTGGCATTTTTAATTTGATTAAATACAAGCAACAACTTCTCCTTTGGCCCTGCTAATTGCCCTGCAACTGGCAAAAGAACTGCACAAATAAAATTGCCAACTTTAAATTCAGCGCATTGTTGGCCACTATAAAGGGTAGTTAAGTAATCGATAAATAGCTGTAATGATGATAAAGGCTTAAAATCGTTGGGAAAGTTATTTAATTAGTATAATATTTGCAATTTTTTAAATGATTATATCTATGTTAATTAATTAAGTAATGCGTAAATAACTGAGTCGACAATCTATGATTTGGTAGGACATCAGTATTAAATATATTTTTCATATACAAATGTTAAAGGCGTAGGATAGTTGAGATCATTAATCAATCACAAGTATATTTATATTTGTTAGCTTACTTAACATTTACATATAGAGACCAAAAGCATAAGAAAGCAGAGATCAATTAGAATTATTTTGGAATTATATAAAACATACATTATTATGACACCACTAAGAAGATTAATCAATAGTATAGTTCAGTAAGCTTTAATTGCAAAGGCTCAAAACAGCTTAAATAATATATCAATAAGAACAATATTTGAATAATTCAAAACATGCATTATTATGACTTAAATTCCCAAAAGAAGATCAATCTTATAGTTAAGTAATTTTGGAATAACTAAGATGCAAGAAGATGAATAACTGAGACGAATTTCTAATGAGCAACTGTGTAGTAAGATAGCAGAAATCATTTAGAATTGTATTTGAATTATTTAATCAACATAATTTGCAATGAATGTTAACCATTCACCTGACCCAGCATTCATATCGAATTGAATAACACTCGGGCGAAACTGATTTGTCAATTACCAAATAGCACAAATGCCAAAGAACAATTTAAAGTAAGCACATTAATTGGTTTCGAAAATCAAAGAAATTACTCCAATGCCACATGCCACAATTAGTCATTTCCTTAATAATGGTGCTAGCTACCAATGCATTTTAAGTGTCAAGTGAATTGCATTCCCATCCACACACACACACAAAATATCTGCTACTAATCGATTGCCAACATCAAGTTTTGGTCTTTTGCAATTTGTTTACCTATGTAGCTGCCGTTGATGCTGCTGTACAATAGAAATATCCATAGTTGGTCTCTCCTGCTGGATGGTAGACAACATCGATGACTGTGGACTGACCACAGGAATGTTGTTTGAATAGTTCCATTTGCCTGTTGTGTGTTCACTTCTTTCATGCATATTTTACAATACAACACAGCAGACATACACACAGGCATGCATAGAAAACAAAAACGGCAAATGACATGCAAAATTTTGAATGCAGAACCGCAAAAGTGAATTTTTGCATACAAATCGATGGCTGGCTAGCTGCCTGGCAGCTTGGGATGCAAAAGTTGGAAGTGCAAAATTTTGGCATTTAATTGCCGACATGTAAAATGGCTAGAAAGCCTGCCAAAATTGTGAAGTTAGAAAGGGGAAATAAAATGGCTTATGTGTAGAGAGAAATGTTGTTAGAGTTTTGGCTTTTAGCAGGCAGCCAAAATACAAAATAAAAGAAGCTGTTGCAGCACAAAATGCAATCAAGAGAAAGTGCTCAAAAAATTGCTCAAAAAATATGCAATGTCTTTAGCTTATCGCTTGACCCAGAGCAGCTGCAGACACACATACATATACAGATTTATGCAAATTGCGTAAGCTTCTAAGCCGCAAAGTGGCAAGTGGCCAATGAGAGAGCGATAGAGAGAGAGAGAGAGAGAGGGGGGGCAACACATTTCGGCCACATTATTAATGATGATGAGCGTCCGACGCTAATGAGCCGCACATCAGACTTAATAGGCATTGGTCTAGGCCTCGATTCAAATAAGACTAACTGTGCGTATCCACGGTCCAAACTCTGATTGCGATTGTGCCTATGCGTATGCAAAGAGTAGAAGACCTATAAATTATATGTGAAGAGACGTCGAAAATTTGTCTTGAGTGCAGACAGGCGTAAGAGCGCGGTCTATTCATAGAATTATACGCCATAATCACGCCAATAATTATGGCAATTCCTTCTGACATTTGTGTCTAATAAATATTTCGGCCATTTAGCTTGTACTACACAGACATTGCCATAGGCATAATAAATATTATAGAAGATGGCCAGAAATGCACGAAACTGCGCATGAAAGCAGCTAGACAGACAGAGACACAGAGACACAATCTTAGCCCAAGACACGTACCATTTTTACACTGCTTGAGGCTGGGTCGAGTAGAGAGAAGAAGAAAAAGAGTGAGGCGAAATACCAGTATATCATATCATACTTATATTGTTTTGCTTTTGCCTACTTTTGCATTCTGTCACACTGGCAAAATGCCCATAATGTATTCTATATATCTTTGTGTGTGTGTGTGGCAATGGATGAGCATTTAGAAATTGAGGCAGACATTGAGAAAAGTGCACTTTGTGAAGGTTACAAAAGATTTGTGCTAAGTGCCTAAGGAATGCGTTGAAACTGACTGTATATAGTAAAGTGAATATGCAAAAAACAAACAAAACATTCATAAGATAAAAGACACATTTAAAGTAAACAAAACTTAAATTACTGCATAATTTTTTGAAATGCACTAAAAATGCATAAAATTGAAATGAAAATAATATTTTAATTTTTATAACCACTTTACTGCAAAGACAAATATTGTAAAATTGAAAATAGAGAGATTTATATGCATATTTGCTTGATTTTACATAAGCAAATGTATTTTATGCATCACATAAACCAAAGGATTGTAAAATCAATAAATAAATGATTCAAATCTGACCAAGCAAAGCCAATAGACACTATAAAAAAACGACTACATTTGTAAGAATCACAGCTATCAAAAAATTATAAGCTCATGTTTTATTAGCATTGCAAATTTGAGAGCTGCAATTAAAGCAGCAGATCACAAATTATGAAATGAGCAGAACTGTTTAGATTCTAGTTTAATTGCAGCAATGAAAACTATAGACAGCTGCACAAGTGTCATCATTGGCTCCACAACTCAACCAGTTTACCATAATCGTTAAATATTTAATGTCCTTGTAAAGATTGCTCCAGAGTTGGTTAAAGTGCTTGACCAATATATATAAATTTTATGAGCAGTAAAAAAGACGATTTACATAATAAAAAAAATCGTGTATTTTGCGGCTAAGTAAGTGTAATCAATGTCAGTCAATGTGTCCTCGATATGTTTTCGTTTAATTTGCCGAATTATCGATACAAGTATTATGCGAGTATTATTTATAAGCTGTCATTGTACAGGCTAAAATCATTTTAATTAGGTTTTAGCAACCATCCATGAACAGAGACAGCTATAGGGGGGAGAGAATGAGAGAGAAATACATCACTTTTGACTTGCATAAAGATTTATTTGAATTCATTTTGCCAGAAACATATTGAAGTAAAAACGACGTTTTAATTAATGCAACCAACTGCAACTGTAGCTCTCAATTGCCAAAAACAAGAAAAAATGTAGAGAATATGACACAAAACACGAAATATTTGCAGCTAAAACTTTGGCAAAACTGAAATTTCATCACGTTTGCACATAGAGATAAACGAATGTTGAACGAATGCTGCCAGCTGCTGTGTAATTAATGTGATTTATTTCTGAATACTTTTTTATTGATCGATACGCAAAACTTGTTCAAGTTTCAGTGAGTAGCAAAATGCTTTCAATGCTCTTTGCAGACAGGCCAATTACACTACATACATATATATACCATACATATGTAATAGTTGGGAGTGTGAGTGTGTGTGTGTGTGTGTGTGCGTGTGCGCCTGCGGCTATGCAGATATTTACAATCAATTAAAACGCGTTGCCCGCAAATTTCATTACGCCCGACATTTTCAACATGTGGCTTGGGCCCAGAAGAGAGCGAGCGAGCTTCGGATCTGGTTGGGAGTTGGGGGGTGTCAATCTTTTTCTCTGCCACTTAAATATGCAAAAGCAGTTACACACACACATACATGCACAGGAATTTACACATACACACTGTGGTATAATATCACTTAATATTTAATCGAATTTGCACATCGACGTCGACGTTGCTAACAACAAAAAGCATATAAAAAAAATGGAGAAAAAGGGTGGAAAATTCAGGAAAATTGAGTGTAGACAAATTAAACTATGAGATACGTTATTTAAAAGTCAAGGAAATGAAAGATTAGAAAAACCATTACTTAATCATATATAGTGTTTTTTTTTTTTTTTTAATACTTTTAACTGCTTAATAAAATAAATTTAATACGCTATAAAATAATCGACCGAATTTACGATTAGAATCACATTTGTATAACACTTTCAACTGGTTTAAAGATTAATTTGGTATAGACTAATTGTATTAGGAAATAAGCTATTTGAAAGTCAACGAAATTAGAGATTAAACATTTGTATAATTAGATACTACGTATCTTCTTTTGAAATACTTTTAACTGGTTAAAAGATACATTTAAAGCAGCGGAAACAAGCTCATAAATTAAATTTAATCAATGCCTTGTCGACAGTCCATAAACTAAATATATTTATATCTTTTTAAAAGAAAGCAATTAGTATTGTTTAACAATATATAACATTAACATTTTTTTATACACAAATGCGATTTAATTGCAAACGCTAATTCTACTTTATGTTATTTGTATCTTTGCAGGAAGTCGGTAGTATTATTGGTAAAAAGGGTGAAATTGTCAACAGATTTCGTGAGGAGGTAAGTCACAAATGGTAGAAGAGAATGGAAAATAGATCAAATGCACATTTTAACCATCTTTACAGTCTGGTGCCAAAATTAACATTTCGGATGGCTCATGCCCGGAACGCATTGTAACGGTGTCTGGCACAACAACCGCAATCTTCTCGGCATTTACGCTAATTACAAAGAAATTTGAAGAGGTATGTGTGCGCTAGATTGAAACGGATGCGCGCGAGTCTTAAACTAAACTTATTACATAAACTAACAAATAATTGGTTGAAGTTTACACTTGCAAAAAAAAAAAAAAAAGAAATAACATTCTCATCGCACATTTCATGGTGGCGAAGAGAAAGTTTTTTCTTTGCGGTTCAAGAATGAAATGTGCGCGCTCTCTAATGTTGATTGTGTACTCAATTCTTGCGAATAAGTGGCTCGTGGTGGAATCAACTCTCGCTTCACATTACTAACTTGAAACCCGTTTCAGTGGTGCTCGCAGTTCAATGAAGTTGGCAAAGTTGGCAAAACTCAAATACCCATTCGATTGATTGTGCCCGCCAGTCAATGTGGATCATTAATTGGTACGTAAAAAAAAAAAAATACAAAACTACAAAATCGAAATGTCAATTCATTAACCAGTTATTCACATATACACACATATTTATATATATATCGATTTATGCAGGCAAAAGTGGCTCAAAGATAAAGGAAATACGCCAAACTACAGGCTGTTCCATACAGGTGGCCAGCGATATGTTGCCAAACTCCACGGAGCGAGCAGTTACCTTGAGTGGCAGCGCCGAGCAGATAACCCAATGCATCTATCAGATATGTCTTGTCATGTTGGAGGTGAGCTAGCCAAACACACACGCACTCCCCAAAGATCGTGATGTGCCTGATGCCTTTGACTAAGTAATTAACACTCTCTTTTTTCCCCCGTTTTGCAGTCTCCACCACGCGGTGCTACCATACCATATCGACCAAAGCCGCAAGTGACTGGGCCAGTTATTTTGGCCAATGGACAGGCCTTCACCATACAAGGCAATTATGCGGTGCCCACACAAGAGGTATGTCCACACAGTGCCTGACAAAAGTGCATTAGCATTTTGAATAATTGCCTAGGTTAAGCAGTGTTGTAAGATGTAATCGAAACCGTTATCAGTTATCGTTATCGATCAATATATAACGCCGCATTCTATAGCTATTTACTGCCGATACTTTCTCTCTATATCTATATTTATTTATTTCTGTCCCCGTCAACAAACAAATCCCATGATCAAATGCTAATAATCTTTTTTTAATTTTTTATTTTTTTGTTGTCCATTTGAGTTATATCCTTTAATTTATATATATTTGATTTAACCCCGATATATATGCGCGTCTAGCAAATTTTTTTAACTTCTTGAGTTCCATGTCAATACACTATCTTGATCTCTCTCTCTCTCTATATATATATAATATATTATATGTGTATAAAATACCAAAACAACAGTCTTTAGTTTGTGTATCCAATTATCTAATTATCTCCAAACATATTTCTCTTGCTCGTTTAGAAATTCCCAGTTATGATTTGCACCTCTCTCTCTCTATTTTCTCTCTCAATATCTTTATCTCTCTTTTACTATTTCTCTATCTTTGTCCACACCTCCTCACACAACCAAATCTTTTGAGCACCCTTTGAACCTCCATTTTGGCAACTGTCTAGAGCCAGATCCGTACCGTACCGACTTGAGACCCAAATGAAACCTTGTTGCAGATTTGTCCCAAAAACAAAAGTAAAGAAATGAACCTTTAGTTTGGTACAGTTTTGAATTTGAATTGTACTCAACTGTTGGTGCTCGATTCGATTCTCCACTTATTTCCCCATGTCGTTTACCGTTTCTTTGCGCTCATCTCTTGTACCGTTGAACCCAAGCCATAAGATTCTTCATTTTCGAAATGTCCAATGGTGGCCCCCAACTGAACTAATGATAATCATATTTACAGCAGCCAACAAACTAAACTGAAAACTGATTGATTGATAAATATTTTAATAATATTTTTAAATACATTTTTTACATTGTTGTTTTTTTGTGTTTTTTTTTTTTAGTTTCTTTCGCACTCTCTTCTCTCAGGTTAAGAGTGTTCGATCTCTCGCTTTCGTGAAGTGCATCGTAATCTGTTTTGTTGGGGAGCGGTCGCACTTTTGGGGAAATCCTCTATTCAAAATTGGGGGATATTCCAGATTGGGCGACTGCTCTCATCGTGTTAACGAGAGGTCACTGAGTGAGTTTCACTCTCTCGCTCGCTCTCTCTCTCTGAAACACACACTCGCAACATAAAAGTGTCTTCTCTCATCTCTCTCTGTTCTAAATGAGGGCTCGCGTGCAGCGTGTGGAGAAGTATGTTTAAACTACACTATAGCTCTATAATATAATCCAATCAAAAATAATTAATATATACCTCATGAACAACACACAACAACAGCAAAACCACTAAAGTAAATTCCACCAACAAAAAGCGAAAGCAACATCAACTAATAGTGATCGAAAGTCAAATCAAGAAAAAATTTTCCCACCAACAAAAAGATACTACTTTGTCTCTATCAGTATCCTTCGTTTATATTTTTTTGGTATATCTCTTAATTTTGTGTAGTATTTCCATACTTACAACTCGAATATTTAAATGTTTAGTTCGACAACCAAAGTTTTAATCAATTACAAAGTTCACCACAGCAACAACCAACAACAACAAGTAAAACCAAAAGCCACAGCAATAAAAATCTATCAGTCGCAAAGCTGATACTTTAGATGAGTTACAAATACGCATACATAACATTTATATTATCGTATATTATCACCACCAAAACATTTTGCATTAAAACAACAGCAAAGAACAACAACAGAAGCAGCAGCAACAACAACAACAACAACCAAATAAAACAATTAGCAAAATGCAACAACATACTATTCAAATATCGTCCTGCCCGAGCCCTCACATTATGCAACTCTCTCTCTCTCTTTCTCTCTCCGTAAATCAGTGAAAAACTCTTTAAAATCCCAGCTGAAAATGTGAATTTTGTGCGACAACAACAGCATCAAAAATACAAAAAAATATAAATAATAATTATAATAAGAGAACAACAAAGTCCTTTAAGCCTTCGTCCCAACCATTGTGCCAAAACAAAAAGTTTCAAACAAAAGTTTTTGTTGTCACATCAAATTCAATTAATGCTCGCAAAACAAAAACAATAATTCAAAATAGTTGTCTACCATTTATTGCGTTCTTACTCTTTCTCTCGCTCTCAAAAAGAACAATAAACAAAAACAAAAACTTGCTCTCTTCCCTCTCTCTCTCTCTTCTCACTCACTTTGTCCCTGGTTATTGTCGGTGTTGGATTTTTTTTTTTAGCATAATGCGGCGTGTGTAGTGTGTAACAAGTTAACCCTGTTACTACCTTTCTCACCTGTTACCTTTCACAGTTCAGTTATCAGTTGTCAATTGGGTACACATTTTGTTTGTTTCCCCAAAAAAAAAAAAATCGTGTCTGGGTTATAGCTTGGTGCAATTGTCGTGGGTTGCTCTAAATCGTTCCTATTCCGTGCCTCATTCTCTCCTTGGACCTTGACTGTCTCTTATTATTAGTCTGTATCCATGATCGATCCTTTATCCTTGTCGCTCTCTCTTTCTCTTAGTTGGTATCATTTGTGTTTTGATATAACTCAACAAAAACTCCCTCCGTATATCATTTATCGAAACTCAATATCGAATACACGGAAACTTTCGCACACAAGCTTTTTGATAAAAAGAAATCTGCAAGCTTTCAACTAAACAAGTAAGAAAGCTACAGTCGAGCGTACTCGACTGTGAGATACCCGCTACCCAATTTGATTAAAGCCAATATATTTTGCGGTATTATTCTCAAAATATACCAAATATACTGCAAATATACTAAAAATATACCAAATGGTATATGTGGTATATCGATATAGTACCGCGTTCAAAATATACCATGGACGGCTCAATATACCAGATTGTGAGGCAAAGCAACTCAGATCCCTAGTAAGAAGGCGTTTTTGGCCATACAAAAGTATTTCTTTAATAACTTCGACAATTTATATCTGATCGCAACCAAATTTTCAGGAATCATAACTACTATAGTTATTATTATATATATAAAAATTCACAACATTAGCTTTAAAATTACGCTTTTTATTCGATTTTTTTGATTTGCGGGGGCGGAAGTGGGCGTGGCAAAAATTTGAAACAAACTTGATCTGCGTGCAAACATAACGAATGCTGTCGAAAAAAAATTATAGCTCTATCTCTTATAGTCTCTGAGATCTAGGTGTTCATACGGACAGACGGACAGACACACAGACGGACAGACGGACATGGCTATATCGTCTCGGCTGTTGACGCTGATCAAGAATATATATACTTTATAGGGTCGGAGATGCCTCCTTCTACCTGTTACATACATTTCCTGTCGGCACAAAGTTATAATACCCTTCTACCCTATGGGTAGCGGGTATAAAAATATATATTGTATAGCAAAATATATTTCGTAAGCTTTCAATTATATACAAAAACAAAAATTTATTTTTGGTAAATCATTTTTGTTCTTCTACTTTTTTCTTCCTTCGAAACCAAAAAAAAAAATAAAATAAATTCCTACGCACACAAAAATACCAATACTGAAATGTTCTATAAAAAAAAACACCATTAGACCTGTCCAGTATTTCCACTTGCTTTGGCTACCGGTGGTCTACATGCTGGTATTTCAGGCTTAGCGGATCCTTTGTTAAAGGGGGCACATTTACCAGGAGCGGTACCAGCACACCACCATCACCTACAGCAAATGCCCGATGTGAGTTTTGATTGATCCGAAACGTAAAACACACACGAAAAATAAAAACAACAACATCGACTGCAACTGCAACGCGACAACAACACAAATTTGAAAGTCGACCCGAGACAGCATTTGTTACTTTTTGGCATGTGTGTTGCTGTACCCGGATAAACAAAAAAAAAAAAAAAACGAAAAAAATACTATACTTCCCCCAGTAGCTGTACTATATATATCCCTCCAGAATGTATGAACACTTATTGACCATCCGCCTGCCCCTTTGTCAGCCTCGTCAACCTTCGCCACACCCCCCGCCCCCAACTTAGTTGTATTTGTGCATTGCTGTTTGTTGTTACTCGTTACTCGTATCGCATACTTCCCCCCCTTCGTTTTCCACCAGTATATATAGTTGTTTTAACCCCCCCTAAACCCTCTCATATCACCCCGTTTTTTCTCTCTCTAGCCACCTCTTTGTCTTTCTCAATGTCTCAATGTGTGTGTGTGTGTGTGTGTGTGTTTTTTGTAGTTTGTATTCTTGTGTAGTAGTTACCTTTAGTACCTCTGCCATTTCTTTTATGATCCCCCCAACGTGGTGCAACTGTGGTCAGGACACATTTCAATAACATTAACGTTGTGTGTTGTCGCCCAGTTCCCCAAGCAACTGCTGGACCACAAAGTTGTTGATATTCCACCTCCTCCTTCTTTCCTTATATTGTTTTTCTCTTTGTTTTTTGGCTTTTTTTCTTCGCTTTTTTATTTGGTTTTAGTGGGCGACACTAAAAAAAAGAAATCCTGTGACTCCAGGGATACGAAAAAAATGGAAAAAAGAACCCCCATCAAATGCATTTTTATGTCGCAAAGTTGCAGTATAATTTGTGAATTGTTTCAACCTTGCCAACTGTGTGTGCTGTGTGCATACATACATATATAGTACCATATATACCCCAAAGATATGTTTATTTAATACGCGACTTTCTATGACGAGTTTGTGACCCCAAAACGAAAAGAGTATCATCCTTTGCCCGCCCCCGCAATCGTCCCGTTTGACTTGTTATTGAGTTGCAAGTTCATTTCCATTTATAAGCGAAGTGCACTGAGAAAATATGTTATGTATACCATTTTTCATATAACGAAGCGAAGCGCATGTTTTATTTGTTTATGCATTAGATAAATATTTGATTTCGAGTTGTCAAAAACCATCCACCCACCAACCCACGCACACATACACATCAACTCCACACACACACACCCACACACACGGATATGCATTCAAATATGTATATTTAGATATACATATATACATGAGCATTTCATTTCAATATTTTATGATTTCTCTACCAGATTTGTACTCCCCATGTATGTTTTTTAGTTATCTACTATGTTTTTTTTTCTATACTTTTTTTGCAACAGTTCTTAGTCTGTCTGTGTGTGTGTGTGGGTGTATATTCGTTTGATGCATGCAACATTCGAAACTTATTTCCAAATGTTGCATTCGATTTGATTAATTTATAAAGCGAGCGAATGCGAATGCGTTTTACCATACATTTCGTATTCCGCTTTTCCTCCGCATTTCATCCCCGCCCGCAGTTCTATCTTGTCTATAATACACACAGATGAACTGCATACAATATGTAATTTGTGTGTACTATTCTTGTTGTGCGTGTGTGTGTGTGTGTGTGTGTGTGTGTGTAATTTGCTGTAGGTGCTATGGGGTGCATAACTTTCAATTGCAATGAATATGCAAAGAGGCCTTGAACTATCAAAATACGATAACTTTTCGATTCAGGAATGGACTCAAAATTAATGTATTCATACGCTTTTTGCACAAAGCTTGGGCTTTCAATAGGTATCAAGAGTTATTGAGAGTGCGTTATAGAATTCGATATTGTATAGCAATTGAATAGAAGCTTCAGCAACTATGTTAAATGAAAGCATTGGGGACGAGTATTAAAAAAACGTGAAGTTAATAGTAAAAGTTAAACATGTATTTAAAGCATATTTTTAGGCATATTTCAAGTAAACATTTCGACTCCAAAAAGTGTGCTTATTATATTTTAAATGTATTTTATCAATAAAATATTTAGTATATTTTTAAAATATTATTTCAAGTGCAAATTTTGAGTCGAAAAAGTGTGCTAATTATATTTAAAGTCATTTAATTAATTGTTTTTATTTAAAAAGTACATATTTTACCATGTTTTGCATTTAAAACATTCCTCCTAAGCAAATTGAAGTAGTATAATAAATTTGTAGCTTAGAGACATTTGTTAAAACGAAGTACTTGCTTTAAAATTGTTGCCATACCCATCTATAAGCCATGTATCATTCTCCAAGTGTCTAGCCTTTCGCTATATAGTTAGCTACATTTGTATTTGTAGAATAAAAACAAAGATACATAACATATATCTTGTGTGGCGTACACTTTTGAACTAGACTCGTAAATCAACAGTATAATTGTCTACACACCGACATAGATAGCAAAAACAACAGTATTAAATACTCCAAATGCTCGTCCATAAAACATTTCAACGTACAGTACACACACACACCAGAATCACACACACACACATTCACACTTTTACCCTGTATACAAATGTGAATAATGTTTGTCTGGTATGTAACTAAAATTTGTGTTTTTTGCTTTGTTATTTTTTTGTTCCTTTTGGCTTTGCTTTTAGCATATATTCAGTATATTTTGTGTACCATATAAATACTATTTAAATTATGTTGTTCGTTTTCCCAATTTTCGTTTTTCTTTTTACTGTTTATTGAAAGCTGTACGCGCGTTGTGTTGTGATACCAAAAACCCAAATCCAATTCGATCTACTATATATAAACCCAAAAATACCAGGACTAATTACTAAACTGTGTCAAATATACCATATAGTATATACCCTTCTCTTTCTCTCTCAAAATACATAATCATATAATAACAACGCATAATAATGAACCTTAGATCAAGTTTTTAATGCCAAGTTTGCCATTCAACAGGTTGCCAAGAATCCATTGGCCAGTTTGGCTGCCTTGGGCCTGGCCGGCATGACGCCAACCGGCACCAGCGGAATCAATCACACAGGTAAGTGCGAGATTTTGAATAAATAAGGTTCTTAAACTGATATTATATAATACTTTACTATAGCTCTGGCTGCTTTGGCTGGATCGCAGTTGCGCACGGCCAATGCGAATCGGGCACAGCAGCAGCAGCATGAGATGACCGTCTCAAATGATTTGATTGGCTGCATCATTGGCAAGGGCGGCACCAAAATTGCTGAAATACGTCAGATCTCCGGCGCCATGATACGCATCTCCAACTGTGAGGAACGTGAGGGCGGCAACACCGATCGTACCATAACCATAAGTGGTAATCCGGATTCGGTTGCATTGGCCCAATACTTAATCAACATGAGGTGAGTCTTCAGCTGTCATCTTCTTATGTGCGATCAGATATCACTCACTATATTAACAACTCATTTCAAGTACTATATTTGATAATCATATGTGTATGTGTGTGTGTGTGTTGTTTTAACAAAAACAATTTTGTCGAATTGATGATTGCAAATTGACGAAAGTAAGCAATAAGAATAACTAAAACAAACAAAGCAAACAATAAAATACAAGGTCTAAGGAGGTCGTCGGTCGTCTCGGTCTCTCAGTAAATGTTTACTCATACTATATACAAAAAGCATAATATGTAATACAAGAATTATACTGGTAGAGGTCCTGTGGCAGCGCGTTCAAAGATCACTCGACTTAACTTTAAGCTTAAGCTCAAACTCAAACAGCGAGTACTCAATTACTCTTTTTACTAGTGTTTAAGTCGTAAGCCCGCATTCAGCACCTAACTGCTGCTTTCATTTGTAGTTCCAAAAATGATGTAAAATGCACAATTTCATGCATAGACAAAAACAAACTCAGCACCAAGAAAATCAAAAATAAACAGAAAACCAAAAAAAGAAACTTAATCAAACTCAAACTCTAATCAAAATATTAGCATTATTAATTTGTTTTATAAACCATTAATTCTAAAATATCAATATATAAACCTAATTAGCATCTAGTATTACCCATCGATGTATATAGTATATCCAAACACATATACAACGAGTCTCAGCTCAGCAGGCAATTTTGGAGGAGGAGGAGCAGGAGCAAGATGGACAGCAGCACCTAAAGCAACTAAAAAACTTCGTCACGCGTCGCACTCTGTCTCTCTCTCTCGCTCAATCTTTGTCACACACACTCTGTCTGTCGCGCTCTCACACAAGCAAATATCTAAGCAACTGGAATCGAAACTGAATACAATTGGTACTTCTTCAATAAAGAAACTGCAGTTCAACTCACCCAACCTAAAACCAAACCAAAAAAAAAAAATAATAAAAAGACAAAAAAACATCAATTCAAATGAATAAACAAATAATAATACTATGCTCCTCTCTCCCCCAACCCGCAACAAACTAAAACTTAACCAACAAAAAATCCCACCAAACAAAAACATTAAAAAAGTTCAATCCCTCAAAAAATACTCTTCAAACTCTTTCGGTCATGTCCAACCAACCAACCAATCAACCAAAAAAAAAAAAGATATATTTACAAGTTTTCTACTCCTACCATCCAAAAAAAGAAAAAAAAATATTTGAACGCCGCTCCCACCAACAAAACAAAACCAAACCAAACCAAATAGCGCCAAAAGTTCTTGACAGAAACTTTGCTATACCATCCGTTTACTCCGAACCGTTCCTCCACACAAAAACCTCCTTAACCTTTTTTGCATAACACTAAAGAAATTCAATAAAAAAAAAAAAAAAAAAATAAAATTACCAACTCAATTCCACAAAATCACAAAACCAAAAAAAAAAAAGAAAAGAAAAAATGGTTTTAAAAAACTTACCTGCAAAAACCAAAAGCAAAAACAATATCCCATATGTTCCTTTCTCTTTCTTTCTGGCTCTATCTATCTCTCTGTGTACCTCATCCACAGCGTTGAACTGCAGAAGGCCAATCTACAGGATCAGGCAGCCCAAAATGGCACTGCAGCCATAACAACAACCGGTGGTGGTGGTGCTGCTGTCGCCGCCGCCGCTGCTGCTGCGGCTGCTGCTGGAGGTGCTGGTGTTGGAGTTGGAGGAGTTGGCGGTGCAGCCGCAGCGGCTGCTGTGGCAGCGGCGGCCGCTGCCGGTGTCAATGGCAACGGCTGTCTGACAGTCGCATTAACTGGCAGCAATGCCAACAACAATGGCAACACCAACAACAGCAGCAATAGCAGTACCGCCAGCACCAATGGCGCCACCAACGCCCCCAATTATGCCACCAATGGCACACAGAACAACAACAGCAACAACAACAACAACAATAACAACAACAACGTGAACAACAGCAACAATCTCAGCAATGGAGCAGCTGCAGCTGCTTTAGGCGGCAGCTCATTGGCCTCTGCATTGCAACTGCTGACCAAACCGGGCGCCCTCACCGCTCTCTCCAATCTGAGCGCCTTGGATCTGCTCAGTCTGACATCGTTGAGCAACAATGGCAATGGAACGCCCGGTGGACCGCCGGTGCAGACCACAGGCGTGAATCGTGCCAAGGGTCACTATGCAACCTCGCGTTTTAGGCAGCACCAGACAGAGACCGGGGGTGAATCGGAGAAGGCGCGCAACAAGTTTAATCCCTACTAGGGGTAGGCCAAAATAGACCAGCCCAAGAGTTAAGAGAAAAGCGATCATCATTTGATAATAGTCGAGCTATGTAGTAGCTTCTGTTAGTTTTAAAATCCAGTTTTTTAGCGTTGCGACAGCTTTAGAGTCAACGATTCTTCAAGAATTTTACTCTACAAAGAAACAAAAACGAAAAACAAAAAACAAAATAAAAAAGCAAAGTAAAGGAAATAGTTCTAAAAGTGAGAAACAAAAAAAATTGGTAAAAGTATTTGAAATTTGAAGACAATTTTTTATAAATTAGTTGAAAACAGTAATCGAGGTAGTATTCAGTTTAGTTTTTTAGTTGAGGCAATTATTGTTTATTTTGATAATGCCGCAATATATATCGTAAATAAAAATGGAAATTAAGATTAGGACTGCCAAGAAAACGACAGCTACTTAAACATACGTATACCTTACATTTGAATTTTTCAAGCACTTGAACAATATTGTTTATCGAATATATATAGAAAGCAAAAAGAAGAAATGGAATTAGCCCAAGTATTGTAATCAAATTTTGACCAAGTGAAATGCAGCATAAGGACCCTAGTAGAGACTCCTAATAGGTGTTTTACATACATAAATAATACCAACATACTATATATAACATATATGTAGGATGTTTTGCCCTTGTCCCTTTTATAGTTATAAACATAATATATCGTACATTATAGAATTTGCCAAATTTTAGCGCATCCTTAGAATGAGAATGATTGATGAACGTAGTTGGAAGTAAAGAGTTTTGTGAATTGCTTAATATCGTATATCGAATATCGATAACAGTTAGCATACATTCAACCCACATCCCCTGAAAATCCCTTTCACATTCACTGTAACATATGCGATGTCATTAGTCTCCCTCTCCAATATCTGTACTAAGTAATTATTCATATATTTCTCTAACTAGCCAGTAAGCACTAATCGTATTTTAAGTATAAAGCCCCGTTGCCCCTCTTTTCCTTCTTCAGTCATTTGTCAAGCAAAGAAAACAAAACTTCTTAAAGAAGTTCCATGCAAATGAAAGAAAAAAAATACAAAATTAAGAAATTAAAGAAAAAAATTCCAATGCATTGTGCTGATATGAATTTGGCACGGCGACTTTAATGGACCAATTCGCTCTAATTGACGCAATCGACGCAAATGAGCGTACAAAAGCATAAAGCATAATGAAAATTTTGAACCGTGAACAAAAAGAAGAGAGTTAAATAAATCACTTAGAAAGCCATTTGAAGGCACCACACATAGAAAGAGGAAAAGAGAAAGAAAGATACATACATAAATACATAAGGTATACCCATATTATATATATGTTGATAGGGAAGATGAAACGTTATTATGTATTAGACTTTTGAAGTCTTGAATTGTTTATAAAAAAAAAAAAATCATTCGATAATTCGGTTAGTTGTATACACTGATTTTCTTATTTCTAAATTATTGTATTTATTATACGATTGTAAATTTGTTATTATACATTATTATTATTACTTATAATTTTACTTGCAAATAAAAAAGAAACAAAAGATACCAAACTTTTTTTGAATTGGTAAAAAAGGATTAAAAAACGATTGTTGAAATGAAAGTATTCGGAAAATGAAATTGAAATTTCTCTCCTCTTTACAAAATAAATTTATACATATTAATTATAAATTAGGAATATTATTATTTAATAAGACAAATGACACACATTGTAATACAGAACACAGATTACACCCTTACGATTATTTAAGCTAAGCGGGCTTACGATTTTATAACCAAATTATATACAAACATATATATAAATATATACTTACAAATACATACTCGTATATACAAAGTAGTTTGAGCAAAAGCTAAAAAATTCTTATAATGAATGTACTACTAAATACTTAACATGAATAGACACACTAAACCGAAATCGCTTTACCCTTAGTCGCGATTCATAGCTACAAAACAAAAAAAAAAAAAATCAACCAACCGACAAGCAAATCTATTTATATGCAATGAAACAAAATTATATATGAAAAAAAAACTGTGTTTGTAATAAAGTGAAGAAATACTAAAAAAGAGTTTAAACTTCCAATAGAATCTTTAAAATAATACTCGCTTATTTTGGGTAATGAAATAAATCTTAAAGCAAAGGTAAACTTTTAACAATATCTAGGTCGTTCACACACAATCAATATCTATAATTTCTTTTGTAATGTCATTCGAGTTAAATTATATATTGCAATTTACAGAATATCAATGGAGACCGCTGGACTGCCCATACCTGGTTACCACTATATTGCGCCCAGTGCAATTGTTAAGACACCCATACACTAAGTGCAACGCAAATTCAACAAACAACAACAACAACACAACAACCAACCATCAAATAAAAAGCTAAAACAAATCGAATGCAGCGAGGGACTGGAGCCGCAAAGCTGTAACCAACTGTAACAACTGTGACAGCGGGGAGAACGGCAAAAATCGGCGACGCATGAATCGTCAAATGTTAAATTATAAGCAATAAGTAAAATGCAGAAAAGGTATAAAAAATTACAAAAAAAAAAAAAAGAAGAAAAGATAAATCACAAACAAATCATATGACAACAAGATGTCAAATCACCGATGGAGGAGGAGTAAAGAGAATATTAACGACATACATAAACCACGTTCATAGACACATACATACATACATACAGACATATACGAATACATACGCGTTATATTTATTCATTGATTCTTATTAATTATGATATTTTTTTATTAAGTTTAAAACAAAGTAATATGAAGAAAGAAAACAAAACAATAAGAACAACTTTATGTTAAAACCGTTTTCGGGCACACTTCTTCCCTGAGGTTCGTGTGCCCAAAAGAGTAAGAACAGAACAGCAATTAATTGTAAGCTTAGTCAAAATGAAGACAAAACAAACAACAATAATTATAACCAACAAACAAACAAACAAACAAAAAAAAAAACACAGCAAAAGTAAAAGCAAACTTCTAAATGCAATTAAATTTTAAGCCAAGTAATTGTGCATGCGCATAACCAAAAACAAAAACATAAAACAACATACAACAAATTTAAGCATTATAAAAACAAATCGTAAAAAAAAAGAATATTTAACAATAATAATGAAAGCCAAGCAGCAAGCAAAGCAAAGCAAAGAGACAAAAATTACATACTAAATCATAACAAAAGAAAATAAAGAAATTAATTAATTAATTTCCACTTTGTTAGGCGACAAATTTTGTGCGTTTGTTGTTAATATTTATATACATACATACAATTATATATATGAATATGACGGATATACATACAAACAAACATATACTATATTAATTGATATAATAATTTTTAATTTTATTATTTTTATTATTGTAATTGTTATCGAAATTGTATTTGTGATTTTTGAATATGTTTAGACTGAAGGACAAAATTTATTCTGTTTATTGATTAAACTACATACATATATTAACTATGAACTAATTAAATTAAATTAATCTAAATTAAATACGACTTGATTTTTACATTTTTCAAAATTAGTTATAATTTGTTGTACGAAAACTGAACGACAACAACAACAACAATAAGAAGAAAAAAATACAAAAATCAGAGAAACATCAACTGAGCGGAAACATTTGAAGCCAAATTTATTTTTGTTAAAACATTTTGCAAGGTGTTTTGGTTTTTTAGTGAAAATGTTAAATTAAGTGACCAAAATTCAAATTACAATAATAATGTTTAAGCACTTTTGCGGCGATTAAAAAGACTTTTCTAATGCGTGGAAAATGAAATGAGAATAATGGATTTAATTTAATTAATACTATTGCGATTATGCTTAAATTAAAGTATAATTTTAAAACATTAGCTGTTAAATTTATACGCAAAACAACATCAAAACAAAAAATAAAATGATTTTCAATGTTAAAATTACAAAAAAAAAAACAACAACACTTAATTTAATTTGAGTTAAATTTAATTTTAGGCTGGGCAGCAAGAAGCAAAAATTAATTAATAAAAAGAAAATTGCAAATGCAACTGTGGCTTGTTAAATAAATTACCAAATAATTTTAAGCCACTATAGTGACGAAATTTAGTTACATACATACTAACACATAAAAACACACACACACAGACACCTACATAAAAAAATTAAATTAAAAACAATTTATAAATATATACAAACATATGTCTGTTAGGTTAGGCGCTAGCCGAAACATCAATCCGTAAGCTAGTTAAACAAAATAACAATTTATGGGCAGAAAAATGTGTCAAATTTCGATTATACAAATTAATTATACCATAAGGCAGTAAAACATAAAAAAAAAAATGGAAAACAAAACAAATACAATTACCACAACATATCCACAACAAGAAAAAATAAAAATACAACATAATTATTGTAATCAGCAGAAAATTATACAAAAGCATATAAAGTCAAACATATCCCAGAGAACACGAACAATTTCAATGCATATATCATTTATTTGTACTCTACACATTATAAATTAGTTGAAGGAACATTAATTTTTTGAATGCTTACAATAACTTGAAATTAATTTTTATCCCTTTACGCTAATTTTCTTGCATAATTAAAATAATAATAATAAAGACACTTATGAAGCAAAACTTGATTACAGGAAATTGTTAATAGCATAAAAAAGAAACAGAATTGATAAATGATAATACTATTACGATATAATGATAAATGCATTACTGTTAGCTTAGAGCCACACTCTACGTATAATTGACTAAAACTAATGTTTTAAAAAATAAAATGAGGATCAAGCAAAATGTGCAACACAGGCAGCAAAATATCTAGCGAAACTATTTCGTGATTTTAGTGACAAATATTTCGCTGATGACAATTTGAAGCAATCATTTTTGAACCAACAACAAAATAAACAAATGAAATTAAGAAAGTTGAATGGAAGCAAAGGCGTATATCTATATATAAATAAATTATATATCTATATATAAATATACATATATTAAATAAATTATTATGTACACTTGTATTTAATTGTATTTGAAATATTTAGTAAATTTTTTGCGCAAGTTACAAACCAACTAAATAAAAGATAACAAAAAAAGGAGAAGGAAACAATTAAAATAAAAGAAATATAATGATAATGAGAATGAGAATGACGCACGTTGACGGGTTAACAACGGAATAGTGATTGGGACTATTTGTAACATAAAGAAAGAACAAAACAAAAGGGATAAATTAATTATGTGCATGTGTGTGTATAAAGAAACTACATTTAAAATAGCTCAATAGCTCAACAACAATTTCAAATGAATTTTTACTAATATGTGTATGTGTATGTAAATTATTAAAACAATTTGTTGAAAACTTGTAAATTTGCAAAGGAAAAATACGTGTAAGAAAAGCAATTTTAATGGTGCCTTAAAAACCAAACCAAGCAAATTTCTTCTTGCCCCACATAATCGAGAACAACAACAAAACTAAAAAAAAAGCAACACAGCATTTGTGTGACAATTTCTGTGGCAGTGTGAGTTTTCTACCTTTCCACCAACAAAAATTCTATAGATATTTTCCTATCAACTTTCCCAGCTTATGTATGATATTTAGTTACAAAACTATGCTTACATACTTACATAAGCCTTTCGACATAAAGAACTTATCCCTTTTAGAGACATATGACCCACAATTGCTTAAAGCTATTCGAGTTTCAACAACCAAAATAACAAGAACAACAACAACCAGTGTGTAGAGTTGCCCGTTATAGTAATTGAGAACAAACAAAATACTTATAAAATGAAAAACAAATAAAATGAAAAATTATAATACAAATATCAAATATAAATAATAATGTATTTAATATTTATTTAATAAACTTAGCTGCAAGTAGTAGTTGAACAAAAAAAAAAAAAACAAAATAACACCGATTCTCGAAACATTATCCGATTATATGAACAATTAGTCAGCAACATAACAAAATATACTAATTAACACACAACACACATATAAATGTTTCTCTCAGTGTAATTACAAATCACTTGAATGTATTTGCTCACATTTTACAATACATGTCAAAAAGAAAAATACACAAAAAAAGAAAAAAACATAAAAACAAAAACATTAACATAAACTCTACACAATAAGTCGAAAAACAAAAGCATTTAAGGCACATGACATATGGATTGAAAAACGGATGATCGGATGTAAACAATTGTTAAAAGGCAAATGTAGAAAATGAAAAAAAAACATATTTATATACATATACATAAAAAGAATAAAAACAGAAGTTAATTCTTAAGGTATTTTAGATATTCTTATTTAATATCCAAAAAAAAAAAAGAAAAGTGGAAAATACACGAGGAAAATTTTAATTTAGAAAAAAACAAACCAGCATATAGAACGGAAACACATCGGTTAAATCGGGTTGAAGTAAGAAATATGCAAATTTATTAACTACATATTGGTGTTAGACGTTGTTATACATAACTTAAACTGAAAACTTCATGTAAATTGCGCATAGAGCAGGCAAGAAATATACAGGCAGAAAATATTCCAATGGCACTAGCTGAAATCGGCAACAGAAGATATTCGATTAGGGACAATTAGTGATAAATTGTGGCTAGAACGCGAAGCTCTCGGTTCGATGAGAGTGCAAGCTTAAAGCTTTTATGTGCTTGCACAGACAGATGCTTGTATGTGATGTAGATGTGTATAGCTTTTGCTTAATCAACTCTCTCTCTCTATATATATCTCTGGTGTGCAGTTTTGAATAAGCTAGTGTCATTAGGACTCGAGCTAAGCCTAGAAACATGACTAGATGATAGGGAATTCATATGTGCAAAACTTCTAAGTTCTTTGAAAAAGCAAAAAAAGAATATATACAACATAAAAATGGATTTGTTTATGCTGCTTATGGTAAATTCAATCGTTTCATAATTTTGAAAAACTTTTGCGCAGTGTAAACATAAACCAAGTCAAATCAATATAAATTAGTCGTATACCATTTTTGTTGCTGCATTATCTCTCTCGTATGGTTCAAATACCAGGCAGAAAAAGTAACTACGTGTATTCCAATTCATCAAAGCAATTGAAAAAGGAAAATAGAAGGCATGCATACTCAAAAGTATTGCCAGTAAATACGAATATACGAAACAGCTAAGGTTTCTCACAAATTTAAAAAATGGAAAATAAAAACATATAACCAATAACTTATATACATAGATCAAAGAAATAAATACATAACGCATACATACACACATATATATAAAATAACAAAAATGAATTTAAATTAAATTATATATGAGAAAGGAAAAGAAATGAATTGAATACATAGCATGCACTCTCCAACATGTTCATTAGACAGTTAATATCTCTAGAAATTGTTTACAGGCTAGCGGAATTGGAATTGGCATGAGAAATTGGCGCATCGCATAAATAACTTACAAAACTGTTTTCAATGTACTATATGTGTGTGTTTGTATATGTGTATAAAACATAAAAAACAAATTATTATATATATATATGTACTTAATACAAAATGAAAATCACTATGAAAGACAATTGCATTTCCGAAGACACAATATGAACTAATCGTAAAAAATAGCAATGGCAATTTAGGAAATTATGTTAGTTGTTAAGTGTCTCAACTCAACATACGAGTCTCTATCTCTCAGTCTTTTATTTGAAAGAAAAAGAAAAGAATGAAAATGCAGCGTAAAATTGATAAAACTGAACAATTGGGATCAACTTATATTTAAAATATAAGATTAAATTATAATAAAAGCATAAGTAAGTCAGAGCCCCACAACCCCACAACACAGTTGTTGGCAAAGAATACTACTTACTATACATAAATGGTAGCCCAACACATTCAACTCTATGAAAAGTATTGCATAATTGTGCCAAATATAACAATTACAAAAGAACAACACATAAAACAGGAAATCATTGAACAACAAGAACAACAACTACTGGCCAAACAATGTATAACAAAATGAACTTTGTTTTAAAGAACAACAACAGCAACAACAAGAGCACAAACAAAAAAATTTGCTTTTTTTGGGGGAACAACACATAGGAATTATACGAATTTCAACAAATACGCAAATTTATGTGAATTCATTTGAAAGCCAATAACATTGACAGCTATTTAAAGTTCATATTGCGCAAAAGGAGCTTATTTAAAACAAAAACTGCAAAACAACAATACACATAACAAAATATACTTATAATCAATTAACTTGTCGGAGTAGCATCCGAATCGAGAAGAAGGTTTTACAATAATATTCAAAAAGTGGCTGTATTTTCAGTTTGAAACTAACTAAATGTATTTCAAAAGTGTGCCAAAAATAAAAAAAAACCACAGGGTGAACAACAATTTGTTATAGATATTTTATCACTTGGAATGCTGATTGCCGCAAAACTTTGTTAACTTCGAATTCGAATAAACTTGACCATTTCCTCTCTGATAATTGTTTTTTTGAAGAAAGAAAAAAACCATTGCATACTTTTAAGGCAATTCTCTTGTATTCCGTTTCTTGTATATATTTTACCAAATATCCTGCTTGATTTGAACAAGTTTCCAAATATTTCGCAAGAGAACAGTCCTATAATAATGAGTATAGTTAAACAACAGGAAAATATTTGAAGAACATATTTACAAGTTGTAGAAAACTGCAAGGCAATCATAAAACTAGAGCTTCAATAAATGAAATGAACAAAATGTCATAATACAAAACAACTATTAAATATATGGCTAACACAAAACGATAGTTGACAATGCCTACAAAATGTTTTTGGATAAATATATATTTAAGCCAATGAAAAAAACAAAATAAGGAAAGAAAGATATTTGCGTTATAATTGTGGTAAAAATAAAAAACACAAAACAAACCAAACTAAAAGTTAGTGCCAATTTGTAGTGCAAATTTTTGTTTGCCGATATATATGTATTTCACGGGTTTTCTTTTGGGTTTTAAGTAAACATAAAACAGTTGGTTTCAGAACCACCAATTTTTGGAGATTTTCAGAACAATTAAAACTATTAAAGTGAAGATTAAGTATTCGTAAAGTAGCACACAGCACCGCTTAATCTTTGATGTGATGTGTTGTTGATTGCGAAGAGTCAAATTGAATTGATTGAATAGCAAAAAAAAGTGTATGTAGTTGATGAGCCCCCGAGCTCAATAAAATACATTTTTGTTTATTGCACAGCCAACAACAAAATGATAAAAAAAAAAGATATAGTAGGTCTATAAATAAATCACTCTTTTGTATATGGCAACAAAAATAAAGACATGATGTGAAGGGGGAAAACAGAACATCAAATTGATGATGTTTAGTATAAATTGTATTTGAAAGCAGCACTGAACAACTTTTAGATTATGATAAACAATAATGGAAATTAAAAAACACTAAAACAAAAAAAATAGTAAGGGTATTGAAATGAAACGATAAGTGAAATGAAAACTTGTTTATCTGTGTACAACAATAATATTTAACATAATTCTTAAATGTGTACTATGACTCTATACAGAAATAAAAAAACCATAAACAAAACACACACACAGAAATTCAAATAAATTGCATTGCATACATAGATACAAAAAGCAAGACGCTATAAAACATATACTCGTACTATACAGGACTAGAATGAGCTGATCTATGGGATTGTATTTTAATTAAAGGTCAATATATTTAATGATAACTTGGAATTGATAACAGCTCAAACTGGCTGAAACTGCGATCAGTTGTGAAATACAAAAAATATGCAGTATTCAGTTTCAGTTACAATCCCATATGAAGAGGCGATGAAGGATGCGAGATATACAAGAATACTTACATACATATATACATTATGTTACACACATGCATAGCGGAACACAACATAATCACAAGAAGAACAAGAACAAGAAGTTACAACAAATAAAACCATTAAACTACATACAATAAGCAACGGTAAAAACGGTATTAATTCATCAATGCGAAATGTACAACAAAAAATGGTAATAAAAGAACATGTTGCATACCAAAACCAACAAAACAAACAAATGATAGAAATGAGAAAAAAAAAGTAAAATGAAAACAAACAAAAAAAGCAAACATTATTTACAATATATTTACAATTCTATAAAAATTATATTTAAAAGTATTTACATATATATAAAGCGTATATATGGACAACAAACTCAAATCATCGTGTGTGTATGTCTGTGCGGAATAATATAGTGCAAACCAAAGCCATGACACATACACACATACATACATAGTACATGCACACACACACACCCACACAGACACACTCAACAGCAACAACAACACAGGAATCTCGAAAATATGTTAAACAATAAATGAAATGGAGATACTCACACTCACACACACACACACACTCACAAAGTTAAGTGCATTATAATTGAATTTATAGATTTAAAAGCAAAAAAAGGAAAAATGAAACATTATTACTAACAAAGCAAAAAAAAAATGATCAAGCTATTAAGTGAATTATTTAAACCGATTAATGTAATGATTAATACCAGTGCATATGTATTTATTCACAACTCATATACATCATATATATACAATACATATATATATATATACATATACATTTACAGCAACAATTTATTTTTGTTGAAATTCAATCACGTATCGTATTTAAGTCAGTTACACAACATACCATAATCTCATTATGATAACACTGATTGTTTCATTGTTTAATCAAATTTCGGAAGCTTAACTTTGAACTGCATTAAGTAATTTATAACTATATTTTTAAAATATTAAAAGATGATTAAATATTCAAACACTATTCGCTTTTTTTAATCTCGAATTTTAACGACTTCTATAATACTTTTTTATATAAAATCTTAAAATTTGCTCTTCTATCTCTATTCTAATTTTTAATTTTCTAAATGTAGTTCAATTTCTGTGATCCGAAATGAGGTTAAACAACTTACAGTGTAATTATTATCCACATACCCATATACACACACATTCATAAATACCGCAAATTTAGCAAGCAAAAACAAAAATATGAAAGAATTTTTAAACAAACCAATTACAAGCTAAATGTGTTGCGTTCTCGAACTAAATGTGTTTTGAGTCAAATTTTTACTTCAAATACCAGCAAAAATAATATAAAACAAAACAAAAAAAAAGAACAAAAAACAAAAACAAAAGAAAACTAAATAGAAAAAGATACACAAAAACAACAAATGAACACTGGAATATTAGGAGATACTTTCTATATGTATTGCGTGTGAAGTAAATTGAAATGTACCACAAATGGAGAGAGAAGTGGAAAACCAAACAAAAAAAAGTAAATCAGAATTTAACACAATTTTTGAATTCATTAAATAAAGGTATGTGTTTAGATATATTCAAACAAAATAAAAAACATGCATTTTATTTACTCTCTTGGGGAAATATTCATAAATCATTTCATCAGAAGAAGTAATGTTTAACATTTATTGAAGGTTGGAAAGGGTAAGTAAGTTAATAGATGGCTAATATAATTTGAAAGCTATTTTGAATTAAATTGAGCTTATCATTTAAAAAGGTTGAATACGGTAAGTAAATTAATAGACAGTTTTCTAGTTGTTTATTTGATTATTTAAATTAAATTCGGCTTATCATTTGAATAGAAATGTGCAAAAAGCAAAGCAATTCAAATTAAATAAATATCAATTATATTTTGAATAGAACTCGAAATTAATACAATGCTGTCAAAAAATTCCATAATACATGAAAATTACTTAGTGACAATTGACGCACTTAGCATAGTTAATAGACGATAAGTGGGATAAATAAACTTGTTAAATAGTGTACTAACCACATGTGTACACGAACACAATCAAATTTACTACAGCGCTCTGTTTCTGCTTCTGAATTCTCTTTGTCATTATTCATTCATAAAAAAAGTGGCAAATAAAGAAAACAACAAAACTAAATGTTGTCAACGTCAAACATAAATAAACAAAAAAAAAATAAATAAATAAAAATATGAGCGTGGGTCTCGTGCCTCATTCATAAACAAACCACAAAGAACAGGAGACAGATTGACAGCTAAAGAGCGAAAGTGTGAGAGTCAGGAGAGAGATGAGAGATAATAAAACGAAAACGTTAGACAAATTATACTACAAGTTGTACGTATATGTATTAACATTATTAATTGTTCCCTCTTATACTCAAGTGTGCGATTTGTTAACCGAATTGATTAAATTGATAAGCGCAAGTAGTTGTGACTATGCCGAAAAAAAACGCAGATTGGACTGTAAACTCTGCTAAATCGTCGAAGCACGTGTAGATTAATAAGCTCATAAACACAAATTTCATTATAATATTTAATTATTTCAAAGAAATCTATTGACCCTGCCTTGGTAAATTTAATGCATATGACAACTAATCAATACGCATTTGGAATCTCAAATTAATGCTGTATTATTCCGCTATTAGTAGGTCAAGTTCGATTACTTTTACTCTTCGAAACTAAAAAACTACTTTAAAAGGTCAGTTATACCGGCTTTTGCAAGTCATTTATTTTCTAATTATTTTTAATATTTTTTTTACATTGTTGAAAAGTGCAAACTAGTATTATCTCTTCATAAAAAATAATTAGTTAATGGAAAAGTCTCGTGAAGTAGATAGAAATAATTTATGTCTAGAACTGAATTTGACATGTTAGAAATAATTTACCGAACCGGTTTTCATTCTGGTTTAGAATAACATGCATATGTCAAAGTACTTCTCATTGAAATCGATCGTTAGTTTCACTTTTATCTATCTTTTTTGGCTAGTTGCCAAATTGTAAAATATTTCAAATAGAATGCTCGATAAAAATAAAAATGAGTAAATCATTATGGAAAAATCACGTGAACAGTGCGTGAAACATGTCCCAAAATAACTAACAACAAAATGTTTAAATAAAATAAAATAAAAAGCTATTAAAATCACAGAAAGGGAATATATAATAATATTGAGTGCAAAATAAAAATTCTAATGGAAAAATCACGTGAACAACCCGTGGAACATGTCCCAAAATAACTAAAAACAATGTTTAAATAAAATAAAATAAAAATCACAGAAAGGGAGAAGATAATAATAATGAGTAAAATTCTGTTGTTTACTTAAGCCATTGCAAATTTGTTCTTATGCAGCTGTGCAAACATTTATCTTTGGGAAATAATATTTCGCAAGAGTATTATAATTTTTTCATGTTATACATAAAACAAAAAAAAAAACAGAAAAATGTTAATACACACAATTATGTTTATAGTAAGTACTCCCCAATTATTCACTTATAATTCACTTCTCATTATCGAAACTGTGAAATTCCGAAAGCTATTCGAATTTGTTGTTCGCCTCAGTGGACTTTGAATGAAAGGCACGACAATAACAATCACTTTCACTAGCAATGCCAACAGCAACAACCATTTACCAATAGAATGCCGACACATTTGTGTGTGCAAATAAAAACCAAATATTATAGATTGATTATCTTCAGCAGGGGACACGATCATAATCGCAGCTGTAGAGGCTTCAACTAAAGCACAACATCAACTATTAGATTGAGTAATCTAATCACTACTATGGAGAGCATACTACTACTTACTACTTAGATGTTCGGTGTGTGTGTGTATTGCGACAGGACAGGGCCTAATGAGAGGCCAATTTGCAATTGGCCGGAGAGCACAACAACCACAACAACGAGCACAATCTCGCCGCATTGGGGGCTGATCGCTGTGGGGCTGTGGATCACGCTCACAGTGTGTCTCGCGTTTCCGTGCCGTGAACAACGTCAAAATTGTGCGCATTTAAAAATAAACTTTGGCAAAAGTCAAATAAAAACTTGCGCATATAAATAAACTCAATAAATGTACGCAACTCCACGCACATTTCACATAAACAATTGAGAGCCATGGGCAGCAGCACCGAAGCACCACCGCCGGCAACACCAGCCACAACAACAACAACACCCACGATTGATATACAAAATCCTTCGATGAATACCAAAGCTGATCCTGATGAAATTACGCTCGATTCCATACTGAAGCATATTGGGCAATTCGGACGCTTTCAGCTGGTCATCTTTCTGCTGATCTGTTTGCCAATGATGTTTCATGCCATGTTCTCCGTGACGTATGTTTTCACGGCTGGCACTGTGGTGCACAGGTGAATATTGCTGCCGGCAGTTCGTGAGTTCAGATGGCGTCTAACCTAAGTACAACTTCGAATCAACAGATGTAATATTACAGAGTGTGATGGACCGGATAGCCGATATGAGGAACCCTGGACAGAGTATAGCATACCAAAGAATGGCAAGGATATGGACAGATGTAATCGCTATGAAAATGCACAACTTTCCAGCTGGAATCAATCGCAGGATATTTGTACAGTCGATAATTATAATAGTCAGAAAATCGAGAGTTGTCCGAACAATGAGTTCGTTTTCTACAACGAAGAAATTACGATTTCCAATGACGTGAGTATCAAAGTTCCTTTCGCGATTAACCACGTCAACGAGACTATGGGGGCTCCGAGACTTATCAGCCAATAAATGCCAGACTCTGACAAACATGGACTTTGACAATAAGTCATCCGATTTCTGCACATTCTACTGGACCAACTGATTTTATAGTAACAAAGAATATACTCTGATCGAGAAAGTCTGTCTAAAATTCATTTGCTAAACTTGTAAACGAAGCTTATCCAAGGTGTTTACGAGTTCAATGACTCAAATTTAATCTTTCACGATCGTCGTTGGTCAGTTATGTATATACTCAAATGGGGCCTAGACGATTAACTAATTGTGATAAGAACTGAACAGACAGCTGCTAGTCATTAACTCATTAGCTATAAGAGTTTTATAGCATAAGTGCAGAAGCCTCTTTTTAACATTTTAGGGATGGAATCGCGCACTTTATTATTTTTATATGGATATAAATTAATTGATTTTTCCTAATTAAACTCAAGTATTTTCTTAATTGGTACGAAGTAATATTGGAACTCCTTTATCATTTAGTATAAAGTAATGTTGGTTAATCAGCTGAACCAGCAATCTTCGTAGACCTTCGAAAGTTGAGTGAGCCCTTTGATATAAATAGATTTAAAACACGAGTAAAAATGCTGTAATAAAAATGAGTAAAAATGTGTATTGAATATATAAACCTTTAACCCTACAGCTATAATTGATTAAATCTTATTAGGCTACAAAGTTGAAAATATGTAGATTTGTATCTCTAGAAATAAAAAATCTAATACCCATGACTTTCAGATAAAATGACTTATCTAAAATTTGAGGACCATTCTTGACCTTCCCCAATGAAATTCATTTTATATATCATCTCTAAAAAGAAACATAAGATATGTATGCGGAATTGAGTTGATAAAATTGTTTATGTTGTTCAATATAAACAGCTGTTGCTCAAGGGTGCTTGATAAGCGCAAGATACAATCTAGTTCCAACAGATACAAGATATCTACGTCACACATCTGAGGCTAGTCTGAGCGGTGTCTGGACAACGAGCTGTCATACAATTTTCAGGGACAACAGCAATTGCGATCTGCGAGTCTAAGTACAGGTTTTAGTAGCAGTTGCATGAACATTTTTTTTTGATTAGATATGCAAACGAGAACGAATCACATAAGCCGCAGACATACTGGCTACTCAAGTGAATAATGAGCAGCGGAATAAATCTATTGTCACAATTATTTAATGCAAAAAAACTTTTTCAGTAAACTTACGAATAGATTTCCATTGTTGCGGTTTCTTAATCGCCACTCGGCACATTCATCTTTATTTATAGTTTGGTATTTACTGCGACGATGAATGGAAACTATCACTTGTGGGCACAATCAACAATCTCGGACAATTCTTTGGAATACCCCTTGGAGGTCTGGTGGCTGATCGGTAACATTTTTCCCACACCATTTAAATGTGCAAGTAATATATTTTCCATTTGTTAATGCAGCTATGGACGCAGCTTCTCCATTGCATTGGGCGGCACTTTGGGTGCCATTCTGGGCATTGTGCGCTCCTTCTCTCCCAGCTATGTTTGGTTCCTGATCTTTGAGTTTCTTGACAACATGACGAGCAGCACGCTTTACTCAACGTGCTTCGTCATCGGCATTGAACTAGTGGGTCCCAAGCGTCGTGTGCTGGCCTGCAGCGTCATCACAATCTTCTATGCAGTGGGCGAAGTGGCTTTGGCCATGTTTGCCAAGACCTTTCTCAATTGGCGAAGACTGCTGCAAATCGCCTATGGACCATCGTTCATATTGGTCGCCTACTTTTGGATTTTGCCTGAAAGCGTGCGCTGGCTGTTGAGCGTCGGCAAGGAGGAGCGTGCCAAGAATATTCTCCGCAAAGCTGCCAAGGTGAATAAGCGCAAATTGTCGGAGAGCGTGCTGGACAAATTGGTTATAGCCAATCAAGAGAAACTGCAACAGTCTGAGGAGAGTAAATTCCCCATTCGCGAGGCATTCAAAAACTTCAAATGGCGCATTGCCAACTGCTCCTTGTGCTGGATTGTTCATGTGCTTGTTTACTATGGACTCAGCTTGAATGTGGTGCTGCTGGATGGCGACAAGTACAATAATTTTGCATTCATAGCGCTCGTCGAGATTCCTGGCTTCTTTTTGCCTCTGCTAATCATGGATCGCTTTGGCAGACGTTATTCCTTGTGCGGTTTAATGCTCTTCAGTGGCGTCTGCTGCATTGGCACCATCTTTGTTGCCGGAGATGAGAATGTCTGGCAGCTTGTGCTTTTCTTGATTGGCAAGCTGACCATCACGGCCAGTTTTCAGGTTCTCTACTTCTTTGCCTCGGAGATCTTTCCGACCAATCTCAGAAATAGTCTGCTAAGCTTCTGTTCGATGATGGGAAGATTTGGTTCAATGCTCGCACCACAGACTCCCCTGCTGGTAAGTGTAAACCACATCCATCTTGATAGTTAGTTATACATTCATTTCGATTTAGGCCAAGTATTATTCGAATGCTCCCGCCATTCTGTTTGCCTGCGCTGCCATCTTCAGCGGGTTGCTAACTCTCTTCTTCCCCGAGACCACAAATCTTGTGTTGCCCACAACGTTAAAGGAAGCGGATGCCATTGGAGTCAAGAAGAAGCCCTCGCAGGGCAAAGAACTCAACTTATCTGCATAGAAGTACCGATTATAAATATAGCGATTTTAGTATTAAGCTCAAAAACAAGACAATTGAAAGACATATCCATTGTATATTATGAAATATACTCTATTTTAAATATAAACGTAAATCCAAGTTTTTTTTTTTATTATTGATTTCCTCAAATACAATCTTAAATTAGACGATATTTTTATAGCACATTCACAATTTTTTATATAAGGATGTTTAACATTGATCAGAACTGGTTTCTAAATACCATTTAGAAATTAGTTACTTTTTAAACAGGAATGTTTGAAATTATATAGTTTAAATTATTTCAACACCATGATTATTTTACGTTCATTTGCAAATTTAAGAAAGGTAGTAAACCAAATATTGAGACTACAATAATATTTCATGATAACTTTTGTAAGCTAAAATAAAGCACGAACGACATTTTAGAATTTCAGAGGAACATTTCAGGAACGATATAGATAGTTCCATATTCAAAGTTATAGCTTTGTTTTTAGATCTTATATAATAAGTTGATGTCACTTGTAAAAAAAATGATTTTCTCGTATAATAATGTTTAATAATACTTAACTGTACTTATATTAATGGAGGCACTGGACATGTAGAACAAACATAAACAAATCTACGTGACAATTAACAAATTGCATTTTACACGAAACTCATTTAAGCTTCTCTGCTTTAATTGTTCTGAGAAAAGAATTGTGTAATGGATTTGTTACCTGGTGTGGAATTGAGGGTACTACTCATCTGTTTCTTGGCAGCTGGAGATATTTTCTTGTTGCTTGAGGTAGTTATGGTACGCACCTCCAACTGGTTGAGTTCACGCTGTAATTTCTTAGCAACATGATAATCCAAATGCTCTGGCATATCCACACTTTTAATGTATGTCTTGCACTCTGAGCAGAGTTCCATTTGCACTCCACTGGAACTCGCAGGAGGTTCCGGTTGTTTGGCGGTTAAAAATTTCGTTATACTATTGACAGGCTTTGCTGTTGCTGCCGCTGTTGTTCCGGCACTTTTCTTTGATTTCTTAGATGGCGCAGCTTTTGCTGTAGGTGATGGAGATGCTGTAGATGTGGTTTCAAGTCGACTTCGTTGCATTTCTTCACGCTGCTCGACGCGCAGCTGACGGCTCAACTGTTGGGCAAAGTGATGATCACGATGCGTTTGCAGTGCTTTGATATCGTCGGGTATTTGAGCATCACACTCATCGCACTTCACCATCTTTATTAAATCGCCGCGTATCTCTGGCATTGCAAATTCGGCATAGCTGCTCTTGTAGTCGCTGTTTGGTACTGAATCGCTGGAATTAACCTGTTCGAATTTACGTTTCGATGTTGAGGGCTGTTCCTCAGACTCTGGTTGCTCTTGAGCACTTGATTCGATCTCGTCTAGCTCGGCTGCCAATCCCTGCATATCAGCAGAGTCATCATCCTCTGATGACTTATTCAATTGCTCCGTTGATTTCTTTTCCTCTTTGCGCTGCTGCAAATATTTGGCAAAGAAACTTCCCTTAAATTCAGGTGGTGTGGAAATTGGAGCAGCCTTATCTTCTGTTGCTTCTTCTGCAACAGAGACTTCAATTAGTTTACGCTTGTATTGTTCAAAGAAGCTTTTCTTTGGTGGAGCAAAATCCTTGACTTCTGCTGTACTTATTTGTGGCTCTGGCTCAACACCACTCGATTTCGATTCTTTAGCTTCTCCTTCGGCTTCATTTACAACTTTTGTTTCACTTTTCTTTGCTTGCAAATAGTTCGCAAAAAATCCCTTGATTTTGGCCTCTTCAGTTTGTTTAGGTTTCTGCTCCACGATAACTTTTTCAATCACTTTTTCTACACCGTCCTCCACGCTGATGCGACGCTTCTTGGCTGCCTGATTGGCGAACATTGTTTGTAGACTATTCTGTGCATTTGATGCACTTTCAAATTTTCCCACGCTGATGCCCAAGAATTTAATAGCATTGTTGAGGGCGGATTCACTACCAACGCGAAGAAATGTCTTTGTATTGGCTTTAATTAGCTCCAAGGCTTGCTTAGTCAGCGTTTCCTGATCGCTCTGCGTAATGGCTGTGGAACGAGAGCTAGCCACTTCGTTGCCATCAATGTCCTGCACATACTGCACAACCATTTGCTTCGCCTTGCGATTGTTTTCAATGAAATCCTTCTCCAGTCGATCATTGATCTCGCTTGCTAGTTCGCTTAGCCAATGCTGCAAGGTCTTGAGACCCGTGATGTTGTTGCGACCAGGAAACTTTTTGCAGCATCCGATACTTTTGGAGTAGAAACGTGGTGTGACGGCTTCCAAATCAATGCCTCGCGCAATGTTGTGTAACCATGTGCTGTAATTGAATATGTTAATGAAACAAAGCTCATATTCAATACTGATCTTTACTTGCCCGCTCTTATCATCCAACTTGCGTTGCAGTTCCGATTCGCTGTACTTGAGCACCTGGCCGAGAAACTTAACACCCAGCGTCTCGCAAACTGTCTCGCCAAATTTGCCACCCATGCCCTTAATTTTCCCTACGGGCAGCTGATCAAACAGCGCAGGAATCTCTGCCAATGGTAGAATGGTCTGTTTATTGGGTTTATTCATTCCAGCCGCCAGTTTCGCGAGAATTTTATTGTGCGCAATGCCAGCGGAGCATTCGTAGCCAGTCTCCGCTTTGACTGCAGCACGCACTTCTCCGGCAATGCAAGCGCCAATCAAGAGACGCAGATCGCTTTGCCGCACGGCAGGCAAATCATTGGGATCGTAGGAGAGCATAAAGCGCTCATCATCCATATAGGGATTGGCAAATCGATTAGTGATCTTATTCACATACTCTCCAATGTTATCATAGCCAACAGCATGACAATTGACCAGTTCCTGTGGCTGCAGTGCAAAGGCTCCCTGCAATCCAAAGAGGGGACTTAGAATAAACAGAAACTGATTAGCCTGAAGTACCGTCTCACCGTCTGCAGCTGCTCCACACGCTGGTTGACAGTTTCAGTGATGTCTAAATAAGCTTCATCCACAGAAGCGCGTTCCAGCAGCTGAGTGAAACGTTGCAGGACATTGGCCACTTCCTTACCCGCATCGCGGTATTTGCTTGTATCGGCTTTCTCACGGATATTCGGCACCCGGCAGAGGATGATATCGTGACATAGTGCCTTGGCCTCATCGCCCCGCATGTGTCGTGTAACACCTTTCGCGCGAGCAGCATAGTTAACGGCAATGATGCCGCCTCCACGCCAGGCATTGTATTGAACGACAGCTAAGGGTTTACCTTGGAATTCGGGTTGTTGTTTCACCTCGACTTGGCAAAAGAAACAATCCATGTCCACTAGAAGGACGACGCGATCGTATTTGTTTTGCATGCCAACAAAGGCACGTGTTGAGCTGCTCATGATTTAACACTTTTGTTTACATTGTCTTGCATTTAAACCATGTTGTTGAAATTGCGCGTTTAATTTCACAACCAACAAGCGCCGGCAACAGCTGAGCATAGCCGCGAGAAGGACAACTATAGAGTTCAGTGCGTGCCAGTGTTGTGAAGCTGCATGTTACAAGCGCGACTGACGAAGCGGCAATGTTCACATTTAAATATTAAGGCGGGCATAATAGTTAAAAGTAGATAAGCAATATAAGGACGACATCCTAACCTATGTGCAATAAATTATCGAAAAAGCTACAGTACTAAATAATTCAAGTGTACTTACATGTCATATGCCTGGCATCAACAGAGTCAACTGGTGCTGCCAGACTTCTAATGGAATCAGCTGTTTGGTGGTCAAGCAACTCCATTAACACTGTGGCAACGTTGGCATTGAAAAAGAATGTAAACAGGCAGATTTAGTCTAATTAGTGTGTTTTCCAAGCAACATCATTGAATTTTCTTTGTGTACAATGAGTGACTAAGAATTTTCCAAAATGTCGCCAACGAATATAAACTAAACGCAGTAAAACTGGAAGCCGACAACATTGCTAACTCCGCTGGAATACTAGTTGTACGATAAATGTTTGAATAATTAAAGCCAAAGTGACAAACAATTAAGAATTTTAATGCAGCATTAGTGTAAATAGCTTTAAAAACTGCAATTTTATTTAATATGTTCAACTTGCGGCATATTATATAAAGTTTTGGCAACAGCTTAACTATTGATTTTTACGAATGCCGCTTGCCAAATACTGCAACACACACCCAACACACACAAATCTGAATATTGCAAGAGTGTGGGTGAGAGTGTATGTGTGTGTGTGTATACAGATTTGTTCATTTTGGGTTAATGCACGCATTCGTATTTATTATCAGAACAATTATCGATTTGCGTTTGACCCAAGACCTTTAGTGGCGACTGGTCAAAAATAGAATATTTCGTGTCTTGCTTTGATCTATTTCCGGTTTGGTGTTTTGCCGGTTGAGAGGGGGGCTTTAAGTTGTGGGTGCGTCAAAATACATAGTATACTGCTAAGGTTACATTCCTTTGACACTCTTGATTCCATCCAGTGTTTTATGTGTGTGTGACAATTTATGGCTTAATTAGGTAAACTCACGTTGACCCTGCCCAGCCCAACTCAACTCGAGTGGTATTCATCTACTTTACTATAGTATATGTATTTATTGCATGCCTAAATCCTGTGACAGCTCCTGCTGTTGTGGGGTGTGTAATAGGCGTGTATGTGTGTGTGAATGATGTGCGTGGGAGTGTTTTGTATATGTATTTGAATATTGTTGTGACCTAATTTCGCTGGGTAAACGATTAAAGGCAACCGGATGTGGCAGGTGCAGCACTGACCTGTATTAATATATCATGTCATGCCCATCAAAAATCACTTAACGATTTGTATTCGAGTCGCCCATTCACAATAAATAATTACCTGTTTTTTATAGGCAGCTAAAACTAAGAATGAATGACAAATATTCCGAGCTTCACTTAGCAAATTCATAAAATCGTAAATCGTAATACCGTTAACGCACTTTTGGCGATAGTTAATATAAGAATTTCATTTTGTAATTTACTAACTTTGATTGCTAGTTAAATATTTTATGGCATAATTTTGTATTGAGATTTAAAATTCCATTCATAAAATCGTAAATCGTAATACCGTTAACGCACTTTTGGCGATAGTTAATATAAGAATTTCATTTTGTAATTTACTAAATTTGATTGTTAGTTAAATATTTTATGGCATCATTTTGTATTGAGATTTAAAATTCCAAATATTCTATTTTTAATTTTTTTGTTCATTTTAATAAACATTTTATTATTTTAGAATAATTTTATTTGCAATGAAAATAAATTGTATACAATACAAATTAAAAAATTAAAATTGTATATGATTCAAAATATTTAACAAATATGTATTGAAAATTTGTGTTAAAAAAAACAAAAATTTGTATATAAATTCAAATATTTAATACTTTTGAATAATTAAAATAATTTAATTTAAAATACTTATTAGTTACTTATTAATAATGAAAATTACAGAAATGGAATATTTTTGTAATTATATTTTGCACACATTTTTATTTTTAGAATTGAATGGTGTCATTAATTTTGATAGCGTCGTTATATCGAAAACCCCTCTTTACAATAAGTGATAATGCGTGTGTGTGGGGGTGTATTTCCGTATTTGATTAGCTTCTGCGACCCGCATATTAATGCGGAATGAGTTATTAAAATTCATTTCAATTAAATGGTGGTAATTCAAGATGACAAACCTTCCCTCTCTACTAGTGCTACTAGAATTACTCGACACATATCCCAAACTCTACGACATTAAAAAAAAGAAACACAATTATGCTAATGGTTCATGCCCACGAGAACAGCAAGAGCAACAGCAACAGAGTCAGAGTCACAACCATTGCCACTTGACCGAGCAGAAGCAACCCACTCAGTCTCAGTCTCGTTCTCAGTCTGAGTACTCGTCAGCACTCAGACGGTCGTCATCGTTGTAGCATTTTTGGGAGGTATTCAGAAGCTAGCAGCTAGTCACACAGTCGAGACAGTCGCAGATGAACGCCGGTCGATGAAGTCACTGGGGCGTTATATCGCACATTCACATTCGCATTGTTGTCAACCGATTTTTATGACTATTGTTCCTTTTACGCGATTTGTTTGCAGTGAACGACTTGGCCATGGTGAAGATATTGCAGGCATACAACTTTGCCAAGCAGCAGACTTATGCGCTCAATGGCGACATCCTGGCAGCCACCTTAATTGGCAACAATCGAATCGCCATCAGCAGCGCCGAGCAGTTCATCGAGATCTATGACATTGCTGGCAAGCAGTTGCATTTATCTGAACAGCAGGATTATGTGCCGCAGGAGGATACATCTACAAGAGATGCGACAGCTTCTCCGCCGCCAGCCGTAGATGAGCGCATGCCAGCCAGATATACGCTGGCCACAGTTGGCGAGGTGGTGCAGCTCATCTACTGTGAAGCGGGTAAGTTGAACCCCCCCGCCAATCCCTGCTAATATTAATATCTTTTCTTTGTTCCAGGCAAATACCTGCTTACCCTGGAAAAGGAGCAGGCTGGCAGTCCAGTGCACTCGAACAGCACCAGCATCAGCTGCACATCAAGCAGCAACAGCAACACGGTTTGCTCCGAGGATGACACCAAAATGTTTGTACGCATCTATGCGAACTTTTGGAAGTTTCCCGATGCCAAGCTGAATGAGTTACCCATCACCATACGCATTGCCTCGATGACAACACCCAAGACGCCGCTGGTGGAGAGCATTGATGTGATTGAGCTGCCATTGCGCAGTCCTCCAGAGTTGGTGCAATGCTGTCAAACCTCGGGCAACATCATCGTGAGCAGCAGGGATCGCATCTACCTGTACGAATACACACAGTGTGTGCATGAGAATACACAGCCGCGATTTTCCTTCATCGATTTCCTACCCTTCAAGTTCTTTGTGCAACTGAACTTTGTGCCATTACGTCTGTGTCTAGCCGAGAATGTGATTGCGTGTCTAAGTCATCGATATTGTGTGGCCTTCAAAGTGGTAGATGCATTAACTAGCAAAGCAGCAGCAGCAACGGCGCATGATTTAAGTTGCCTGGACAACGATTATGCCGGCGATGAGCCATTGTCCGAGTCACTCAGCCTGGGCAGCAAGGCGAGTGCAGCGGCTGTCAGCAGCACGCACAGCCAGCATAGCTGTGAGAGTGACTCGCTGCAATCCTCAAGCAGCGCCAAACCTGCACTGATCAATGGAACTGGTTTGGCTGGACGCACGCCATTGGATTTCAACGTGGCACGACTAGTGAATACTGCGTACGGGCGTGAATTTGAGCCGGAGTTGCGTTCGCAGTGGGACCAGTGTGAGAACGGCGGCGGTCGTGGGGGCGGTCAGGAAGACAATGCGCAAGAGATAACCATAGCTCCGCAACGTGCTGCGGATATTAAAATCAAGCTGATCAACGAGGCAAAGGCCATGAATGTGCGCGGCATTGCAGCCGGAGGAAGCAATGCTTTAGAGGATGCTTCGGTGCAGTATGATGTGCGAAAGTTGCTGCAAATCTGTATGAAATCCTCTGAGCCGCAATCCCGGGTCTTGGACATATTGCGTTGTATGGATTTGAAGGCGATTTACCAGCGTAGCAGCGAACAGCAAATGGATGAGGACGACGAGTACGACATGGGTAATCAGCAGGTGCCCAGCGCGGTGACCACATTCAAGCACGTTAATCGTCGCACATTGAAATCCTCGCAGCATCAGCGATGCATTGGACATGCGCTGCTCGTGGCCAGCAGCGTGGATGGATATTTGTATCAGTTCTGTGCCCAGGGCAAGTGGTACAGTGAGAACGAGAAGCCTGTGGCCAGCTATAGCTTCACAGCGCCAGTGTTGCAAGTGCATCTCAATGATTATGTTGTCTATGCAGTTACCTCGGAGTCTGTGGAAACGCACACTTCACGCATTGGCCATAAGCTGTTCCACAATCGCTTCGAGTACCCGAGCATTGGTGGCCTGTTCCCAGAGGAATCTTCGCCAGATGTTAGCTCAGCAATTGCAGTTATTGGACTGGCCGCCTTCATGCATGTGCAGTTTGTCTGTGTCAATCGAGAGCAGCTGGTGCTAATCACAAATGCCGCGCTTGAGCTGCACAAGCGGCGCAGCACTGGCGACGTGGCTGTGGTGCAGGTGAAGCGCAACATTGCAGCCAGATTTCTAGCTGAAGCAAAGGCCAAGCACAGCAGTTTGCTGAGAAGCAGTAGCACAGCTGCCCAATCTTCGGTGATCAACGAATGGACACTGTACAGTCTGGAGGTGCCGAAGGTGGAGCACATTATTGAGGATCTCGAGGGTATTGCCGAATCGTATCGCAGGGCGAGTCACTCGAATTTCTTTGATCTTATGGAGGAGGCTCACGTTATGTTGCGGCTGAGTCTTACACTCCAAGGGGAGCGTCTAAGTCCGGAGCGGGAGCAGGAGCTGCGCAAGATGTTTGTCGCCAATTGCAGGAAGCTAGCTGACTTTTCAATACGGTGAGAATTCTGTCGTTAAAGTCTTTACAAACATTTAAAGCAGTTAGTAGTTAATCTAGGATATATTCAATCTAAATGTTTTAATCGAAAAACTTTAAAAATAATTCTTAATTTCAAAATTCTTAAAACTTAAAACTGCTTTATGACAACTTGAATTGTCTATAACCTTTTATTGTTATGAAATTTAAATCGAGTTTTATATTTAATTTGAGATCCAGAATTGATATAATCTAATTTATAAATTACCTTACCTTACGGATCTTGATTAAAAAATGTTTTTATTTTGTACCCTCACAGCTCCAATAAGCAGGAAGTTTATCTACAAGCCACCGGTTTCTATAAAATGTGCCAGCTGCAGTTGGTGGACATTTTCAACAACTATATTACGCAATTCGAGGACAACAAGGCGGATGTGGAGACTTCGCAGCTAGTTGGTCTAATTTATACAGTTAAACTATTTCTGCTTGGACTCGGTACAGACCGTCGCAAATCTTCGTTTTTGCATCAAACCGTGCCGCCATACTTTACACCCGCTCGTGTCATTCAACAAGGCTACAAGCAGGTGCCACTTTCATTAGAGTTCCTCAACATGTTCATTAAGCATGCGCCTGCAGATATACCCCACATAATGCTTGGTTCACCGGTTGTGGCGGATGCCATGAGCGGTGAATTGATCAACTATCTTAAGTACTTGGATACGCTGTAAGTAGTAATTGGATAAGTCAGTTAAACTTCGAATCAAACTCATTTATTTTTGCAGAACACCTGATGAGAATTTGCTTTTGGCAGTGACAGCTTGTCGCATGTCCAATTACCTGCTGGCCCAGGAGACAATCACAAAGTCAACGCGTCGCAGCTTGGCCACAGCATTGATTCGAAATAAGAACGTACTCTTCGATGACAGCACTGTGCTCTATCAACGACGCCAGCAAGTGGAGCAGCAGAATCCAACACAGTTAACAACTCGCAAGCGTTCACGACGTGGAGCTGCACCAGCAAAGGGTAAATCTTCAGGCGGAGGCGCTGCGACACCAACACCTAGTGCCATTGTTTCTTTTTCGGATTTCTGCGAAACTATTCTGTTGGCCAACGAGCAGCCTGCATTGATTGAAGCGATAAGTGATGCGTTCATTCATGCGTTGTGTATTGAGCACAGCATAACGTTGGACGTGGTGCTCCAACTGTTCCTCAACTATATTGCCTCGCATATTGGACAGAAGGGTTATCAGACCTCGCAAAAGGTGTTTGTCAGCATCTTGCAAGTCTATTACTATGATCTCTACGATGTGAGCTCATCGCTGCAGCCGCATGAGGTGCGTTCGCAAACGCCGCCACAGCTGGATGATGATTACGATGACGAATGCAGCAGTTCGCGTGCGCCTTCGATACACAGCGAAGCGGATGTGCAATCACTGTCTAGTTCGTGTGCCAGTTCGGCGCCGGATGAGCGATCGATTAGTGGACGACAGCAGCGAATTGTGTACGATCAGTTGCAGGATCAACAAGGCGGATCATCGCCCTATCAAAAGCGTAGCTCAAACGCATCACTATCACAACCGCAACCGGATGATGACATGGCTGCAACTAATCTCAAAGGTCTTAAGATACTATTCCGCATGTATATGGGACGCTTGAAGTCGCTGAGTGATCTCATTACGGATCTGCAGTCCGCTGACGTGGAGCAGCAAAGTAGTCGCGAAGAGTTCCTCAATCTGCGCATGGAATGCATTGCATATATGGTGGGCCTGTCACCGAATTATTGCACCAAGCCAAGTGTACGTAATGTCAATGATCCACTATCGAACAAATTGGTATTTGTGCCATATATACCTGATTATAAGCTGCCAGAGGGCGAGGAATTCGAGCGGCATATTAATGCCTATGTTCGACCAATTCCCTGTCTTCTGGAAAGGCCGCAATACTTGAATCGTTTGCCACCCTTCGAGCGAAGCGACTTTAGTTATCCCAAAAAAGATGAAGGCGAGTTTGAAGTGCGCTTTACGGGCTGGCACAATGAACTGCTGACTTTGACTCTTAAGATTCAAAGTCTGTTGGCATCCAGCAAGGTTCATCGTGAAATCATCTCCGAGTTTCTGGCATTTATACAGAAGGCACAGCACTTAATTGGCATTGACAGTTTCTTGGTAATAATATTACCAAAGAACTTGGCCATCAATTATATGCTAAGCTTTTGTCCGGCGTATTTGTGGCAGTATGGCAAGGTGAGCATATCCTATTGTAACAAATTTGTATTGCAAGTATTTATTGTATTTATATGTTTTTCAGTCCTGTGGCTTCACTCCAAAGCATTGGGAATCGCTATTAAGGAAGATACTTAGCAAACAGGATTCTTTGCCGAATTGGAAAACACATATTGCAGGTTTGTAACATAATACAAATTTTGTTTTTAATATAATATAATTAAAATATATGTCTACTATACAGAGATTCTCAATAATCTGGTAACGGAGCTTAGCTTTGAGGAGCTGCTGCAATGCTTCCCCAGCGAAGTAATACAGAATCGGAATACAGCACAATATTTTGCCAAGGAATTTGCGGAAACTTGCGTTCTGTATGAGCACGAGCAATTGGTGTTCAAGACACCTGAGCATGCAGCCGATAGCAGAGATCACTTACCGATGGATAACATTGATGAGGATAATGTGTTTGAGCTTACATTAAGAAAGGCTGTTGCCAAACAGCGCAGCATTGCATTGCGCTCGATGATCGAGTCGACAGGAACTCAGCTGTTTGATGCTACCAGTAATCCCATGTATAATCTATGAGTAATCTGGGTTTAGACAGCTCTGATCTTTTTTTTAACTACTTGAAACAAAATATTATCACATTGCAATTTGACAAGATTGACATAGAGACATATTGAAACCGGAAAGCATTTTGCGAATTGATGGCGAACGTATTGAGATCACTTTATAAACCGCACTGTATATGTGTATTTATATATTTGTGTGGGTCGAGTTATTATTGTAACCTTTATAATTAAGCATTATTTATTGATATTTTGTTTGACACAAACGCAACATTTCGATATATATATAAATATAGTAGTTGTTATAGTGAAGATTTACGATCTTAAGTAGGTTGTACCTTAGAAGTAGGCACTCTTATGCAGTATTCATTAGTGACACGCCATATAAATCAGTTAAGTGCTGATCACATCAAATAATTTATCGCAGATTTAATATCTGTATTTTAATAGATGACAAATGCTTTACTTATGCATAACTAAGTTCTCATTTAGCTTTAGTAATCTTAATATTACCATATATTATCTACATTGTATTCTTAACTGATCTATCTCTCTATCTTTTACACTCGAAACACATACACTCCAACATCAAGTGATATTTTTTAAATTCTTGCATATACTTTAAAAATAAAGGAATATGAATTGTATTTAATTGCGTTTTGTTTTTTAATGTTCCAACAAATTTCACAGACTGTTATTAATATAATAATGATTTACTTATACTTACATAGTGTATTTAAGTCGACACTGAATCCGATCAGTTAGCTACGGACTGCACCAGCGCAATCATGAAAATAGTACAATTGAAGCCAAGTATTGTAATTATAATTTTTACAATACATGAATGTTAATATGTGTCGTATATTTATTCCCTGGTACTTTTAACTATGCTCAGACTCTTTCGACAATATTTATTTTTACATATCCATACATACGAGTATCATAAATTGTAGAATAAAGCGTTCATTGAAATCGTTTATTAAGCTCGCAAGTTCATTAGCCCCGCAAATCATTGGGAACTGCATTAGAGACTGAAATACTCAGAATATAGTGAATACTTGCGAGAGCTAAGCAATAATGAAGCTTCAGCTGCCGCGACACGCTTTAATGGCCCGATGTCGGCGTGTAGTTAATAGAAAACGTGCGAAAATCTTGTGGAAAATCTGGTGACCCACCCCGCTCCGCCTCCTTCAGCACTGTGAATCAGTCACTTAAGTGATCGCTGTGTTCGCCAAGCCGAGCTGAATTCAGTATACCGGAGACGGAGCTGATGGAAGCATGGAACATCATGAGATCAAGGCAAACACTGCCAAGCAAAAGTCAGTAGACGTCGAACCGAGAAAGGACAATATTCTGGATGCGTTGATCATTAACATTGGACAATGTGGACGCTTTCAAATTATCAACTATGTGATGCTCTGCCTGCCTATCATTTGCAACGCCTTCTACTCAGTATCCTATGTGTTCTCAGCCAGTACTGTGGGCCACAGGTAAGTAGAGGTTAATCTAGTAAATAGAAACTTCATTTTACATATTCACTTTTAGGTGTAGCATAAGTGAATGTGATAATCTTACTAGCAAATTTATTGAGCCTTGGCTAAACTTCTCTATACCGGAGAATAATGGTAAATGGGATGATTGTGAACATTATGAAGCGTTATCCGGGATGAAAGGAACTTGTGAATCTCGCTTTTTTAACAGCAGTCGCAGAGTTGCTTGCGATGCGGGCTACAAATTTAAGGATAGAGAGAATACTATATCAAGGGAGGTAAGTCTCTTATCAAAATGTGTAAAAAAAACTGTATTATTAAAGATAAAAATCATTTTTATATCGTTAAAATTCTATATTTAGTTTTATACTCCAAAATTCATTTTCTAAGCTGTGCATTTAATTTGTACTGTCAGAGAACCTAAAACTATAATTATAGAAATACTTAAAGTATTTTGTGATGTTTTGGTACAACCCCTATAACTATTTTAATTATTTCAGTTTGGCATCTTTTGCTCAGATAAATGGAAACTTTCGATGGTCGGAACTGTCAACAATGTTGGACAATTCGTGGGTATACCATTGGGTGGATATCTAGCAGATCGGTAAGTGTATCTCTATTATTAAAAAATGTTATATTATAGTAGATTGAATCTTCAAGCTACGGTCGCAAATTAATACTTGTTATTACTGGAGTATTGAGTGCACTGTGTGGACTAGCGAGATCTTATGCTCCCGATTACTATACTTTCCTATCGTTTGAGTTTTTGGATATGGCTGTCGGCAGCACATTGTATCCCACAGCATTTCTACTGGCAATCGAATTTGTTGGTCCCAAACATCGAGTGTTAGCCGCAACATTCATTAGCTCCACCTACGGTCTGGCAGAGGCGGGAATGGGATATCTGGCTGGTTATATTCTGGATTGGCGAGTGCTGCTTCGTTTACTTTACACTCCAGCTCTGCTGCATCTGATTTTCATTTGCTATCTACCCGAGAGTGTACGCTGGTTGCTCAGTCAATCGAGGGAAGAGGACGCCATTCACACTTTACGACGAGTTGCACGAATCAATCAGCGATCTTTGCCAGAAGATCAGCTTAACGAGTTGATACGAACCAATCGTGAATTATTGGCTAGCTCGAAAGCAAGTCAAGGTCATTACAGCGCTAGACAGATTTTTGGTGCACTTGGATTGCGCATTGCACGGTGCTGTTTCTTATGGTTCACCAACACTTTAATCAGTCTAGGATTAACCCTCAACTCCGTTGGATTGAATGGAAATAAATTCCAGAATTTCAGCATGGTGGGATTTATGCAGTTGCCGGGTATCGTGCTTAGCATGCTGTTAATGCATCGCATTGGACGTCGTTGGACCCTAAGCATGTTCCTCAGTTCTTCTGCTGTTCTACTGCTGGCAATGACACTTTTTTGCAGAAGGTAATTGATAATTGACAATAAAAAATATAATATTTTTATATTCCGTTTAAGTAAAAGTTAAATAAAAATTTTCTAGATATTTTTTTGCAATACATTTCCAATGTATTACAATGAACTCAAAAGTATTCTTGCAATATCAACTTTCAATGCTTACAAAAGCAATGGTCCAAGGCTTCAGAAAACACGTTTTTAAAAACTACTTTTTGATTGTGATTAATGAGTTAAACACGAATTTTTTGGGTTCACTGCTTGATTTATTGATTAAAATACTTTTTGGCTGAAATTTTGATACGATTTTAAGGGGAAATCAAGTTAATTGTTTTTCATTTTCAGATTATCCCTCATTTGCTGGGCCACTCTACTTTCTAGCAAAAATGACTTCAACTGGCAGCTTTATGGTTCTGTACTTTTTTACCTCAGAAATATTTCCGACCAGTTGCCGCAACAGTTTGCTTTCATTCTGTTCCATGGTGGGTCGCTTTGGTTCCATGTTGGCACCACAAACCCCTTTATTGGTATGTAATACTAGTGTAATCTACTCTTATGACTCTTATAATCTATTGATTATTTTAGATGAGCTACTATAAGTATTGGTATGGTTTGCTGGCCTCGGTGATTGCCATGTTTTTTCCCGAAACAGCTAATAAAGTATTACCTACAACGTTGGAGGAAGCACGTGCCTTGGACAGAAGTCAGCAAATGAAACAAACAAAAATTTCCAAAGTCTCAAAAACTGCTGTATAATCATTTAAAATTTCGTCAGAGACTTGGTTTCAATTTAATATTGTAAATATTTGTCATATTTGTCGTCGCATAGAATGACAAGTGAAAATATCAAATGGTCAACATTCGATTGCCAAATATAGCATTCAGATCGTATTAGTAGTTGTTGTAATATGAGATTTGTATTCGATGTTGGGAACTGAGAGAACTTGAAGCTTAGGGTCTTATCTAATCTGAGTGTATTTTGGGTACAATTCATTTCAGTGTTAAATCGTAATAAAATAACCACTGCTATTTCCTTAATAAAACGTTATTGATTTCTAATAAATTCTTCAGTATTTGTCATTGATTTATCGTAGATCCAATCATTAGTACCTAGTAACTTTAATCTTTATTATTGCGACTCACTGAATGAAATACAAATATTTCAAATATTTGTAATCAATTCATTTTGCTATTAAAGTGATAATTTATTAATTACGATCCAGCTTGTCCCGCAATTATTATAGTATTCACTTGTATGAACATACGTATATTGCGCACAAATGTTTTTGCACTTACCCTTTTTTTTGCTGCCGTTCAAAGTTCATTTAGTGAATTCCCACGATACTTTCGTATAGATACACCTCAACAGGTAATATTTATCTCTTTGTTGACTCATTCATAAATGCATGTTTCGCTAGACAGACAGCAACAGCTGCTAACACCAGCTATCGGGTTGGAGGGCGCTTTCTGATAAAAAAAATCAATTGGAAGAGCGAAATTGTTGTATTTACATTTCGATTATACGTATTTGACATCAATCAGCAATCGACGAATGAAGCCGTTAAGGGTCGTCAAAGCAGACAGTATATGCGTTGAGTACACATCATTAACTATGAAATAGTAGACCAGACTAGTTGATAAGGTCAAGATAAGAGCAGACGAGAACGAAAGAGAGAGCGAGCTGCGGACGAAGAGTGAAGAGCAGATGACTAAACAAATTTAACCGACTGAGTTGAGAGCGGATCTTATACATACATGAAGCGTGCACGCCATCAAGTGTCGTAATCAACCGAAGGCAAATCAAAACAGAAACAGAGAGGAAAGCGAAAAAAGTAAACGAAAATTTCGAAGATAATCTGTTTTCTGATGCTTAAAACAAAAACCTCTTTCCGACTATTTTTAGAAAAATCTCTCTTCGTTTTGATTGAATATGATCGGTACTGAATTTTACTATTTCAAATACTACAAACCAAATCACGTGCAATAATTATCAGTGATCAATTCATTTAAATTTAGGAAAATTGATTACGTCTTAAAATAGAATTATTTAGTATTGAGATATACTTATTTGGAAAGGTATTGTCTTAACTGACTTACTGTTTGAAATAATTCTATATTTTTTGCATCTTTTTTAATGTTTTATTAATATAGTAAGGACAAAAAATACAGTAGATTTCGGTTATAGCGACTTTAAAGGGACCGACGATTTTACGTCGTTATACACGGAAGACGCACTAAACGAAAGGAGCAAAATTAAGTTTTGTTTTGTTTTTTTTTATGGTTGTCATGTTCGTAAAAGGTTTTTAAGATAAAACAAATTAATTTTTAAACAAAACAAAACATTTATAAATTTAATTTAATAGCATGTTTTTTCCATAATAAATCATACCTGCATGTTCCTTAGCATAAACTAAGGCGCCAGCTAAAACTAACAGAGAGTAGTGAGAATGTATGTAATGTATGTATCCGGTTGAACTGTGAAAAATTTCGTTGGTATAAGTGGTTTGTCGCTAAAAGCGGAGACGTACTAAGCGGAGGCCCTTTCATATAAGGTTATATGGGGACCAACCAAGCCATCGACTTCTCGTCGCAATAACCGGACGAACACTATAAGCGGAGTCGTTATAACCGGATTCTACTGTAATTTCAACCACATTTTGTAATTTTTAGTTCAGTAATTTAAAAATGTAATTCAAATTTGTAATATTGTAAATCATATTTCTAAGCATTCTTTCGATGCATTTCATTATCAAAGTCAAGCATTTTATTAACATTTTAAGAACTAATAAGAACTGTAAGAGAAATCGATAAAGCGTCATGCCTTTATCAAGAGTATAGTGAGCAGCGCACACTCAACCTCAACCACAGCCGGTTGATGCGTACGGCACTCAGCACGAATCAGTCAATGAGCGACATTGCTCCCAGTTAGACGCTCCAACGGAGCGGACGCAAGAGCCAGCGACGACCGACAAAACGGCAATAGAATCAGACATTTATACGTACTTATGGGCTAAAAAAAAAGCCCGCAGAACCAAACGGCATATTTATAAATCGTGCGCATTCAAAAGACAGATAAAAAAGTGCATTTTAACACGTGTTTTCATACAAGCAACGGTTAAAATATCCAGAAGAATTGTGACTGTGACTTTAAACTTGATTTCATTGTATATCCGAACACATGTTGGGCGATAAGAGAAGCGGGACTAGCAATGGCAATGCCAACGGCGTTGTCTGCGTCGACGAGAGTTCCACAACGTCCAATGGACATGCCGTTGAGTCGGCAACTGAGAATGTCGAGGCATCCACGAGTGAAGATAATTCTCTCGATGCGATTCTCGTTAGAATCGGCCAATTTGGCCGGTATCAAATCATCAATTATGTGTTGTTGTGTGTCCCCATGGTGTTTAACGCGTTCTTTTCGATCTCATATGTATTCACAGCCAGCACAGTGGTGCACAGGTGAGTTACGTGAATACGTTAAATCGGCATTGTCATTTATCTTATCTCATCGCGATTGCTTCGCAGATGTAATATCACCCAATGCGATAGTCCAGGCAGTTTGTATGAAGAGCCTTGGCTAAACTTTACAGTTCCTATAAAGAACTCTGAATGGGATGCATGCAATCGTTATTCAACAGTAAATCAAACATTCTTGAGTGATCCCTCAAGTGACATGTGTGTTGCAGACTTTTTTGGTAATCGTACCGAACGATGCGGCACCGATTTAAAATTTCGAGATGAAGAGAAAACCATTTCAACGGAGGTAAAGATGAATTTCTTATCATTGAAATTTTTTTTAAATTGTGATGTCTAAAAATAATATTTCTTGAATGGTTTGTTTTCATGCGAATCGTGTTCAAATACAACTGAGTTAAGCGTAAAAACATTTGATTGAACATATTGTTTGCTTAAGTGTTTGGGTTTTATTCGCGGTAGTCATAGCATGAAAGTGAATATTTTTGTAGTGAAAAACGAAAATGAATTTGATAAGAAAAGTGATTCATTTCGGTTTTTATAAAGTATCTTTATAATTTATTGATCAGAGTCATGTTTGGGACAATAATTGTGTAGTTTCTATTTTATTTACATCCACCCATTAAGCTTGTTTCTATATTAGAATAATTAGTAACGGTATTTGACAACCGAACACTTCCGACTACAGCTTTCTTACATGTGTGTGTGGGGCTCTTAATTTATTGATAGCAACAATAAGCTGGAAATTTTACAACACTCACCAGCTGTGACCGACGTAGAAATACATTCAGAAATTATTTAAATATGTAGATTTGTGTTTTTTATATGAATAATCACTAATCAACTATGACTTTGGGTGGTTTTATATTCATTCAATTTTTTGTTTTTAATACTATATATGATATTAGATATAAGCGTGTGCAATAATCATAGAACAGTTTTCGTTTTTTTATTATCACTGTACGAATTTATTATTAAATATTTTCTTTATTTTTCAGTTTGGCATCTTTTGCAACGACGAATGGATGCTCTCCTTGGTAGGCACCATTAACAATGTGGGACAGTTTGTTGGTATTCCCGTAGGTGGTTTCTTTGCAGATCGGTAAGTTAATTTATTTACGAGTATAACTAATTTTCAATACTCACTTATTCTTTCTTCTTCATCAGATATGGTCGTCGCACTATGCTGGCATTCGCAGGAGCTTTGAGTGCTATTATGGGCATCATACGATCACTGTCCACCAACTATTATATGTTTTTGGTCTTCGAATTTCTGGACATGGCCGTGGGCAGCACTCTGTTCCCCACTGCCTTTTTGCTAGCCATTGAGTTGGTTGGTCCCAAGCGTCGTGTGGCTGCTGCAACAATTATCACAATATTCTATGCTCTGGGCGAAGGATTTTTGGGCTTCCTGGCATCGCAGGTTCAAGATTGGCGTTGGTTACTCCGAGTGCTCTATGCACCTGCGATACTTCAGATACTCTTCCTCTGGATTCTGCCGGAGAGTGTGCGCTGGCTGCTAAGTCAGGGCCAAGAGCAGCGAGCGGCGTCTGTGCTGAGGCGTGCAGCCAAAATAAATAAGCGATCTCTGCCTGAGGATCAGCTGGATGAGCTGATCACAACGAATCGCACGAAGTTGCGTCAAGCCAATGAGAGTCCGTATCCCATCATGCAGGCAGCTCGATTCTTCATCTGGCGCATTGCCAACTGTTGCTTCTGTTGGTTCACACATACCCTGATTGCCCTGGGTTTAAGTTTAAACTCTGTAAATCTGGGCGGCAGCAAGTATACGAATTTCATGTTAAATGGTGTTATTCAAATTCCTGGACTACTTCTGCCTCTCATCATAATGGATAGAATTGGCAGAAGATATTCTCTGTGTGCCTCCATGTTGATCTGTGCCATTTGTATGGGTGCATCAGCAGCAGTCGGGTCGGGTAAGTCTTGAAAATGACACTTAATGCATTTCAAATTAATGCAACTGCTGTTAAATTGTTTAATAATAATATTTCTTTTGTTTTTTTTTAGAAGACTATGCTGGATCTTTAACGCTTTTCCTTATTGGCAAGCTTGCCATAACATGCAGCTTTCAGATTTTGTATTTCTTTACCTCAGAAATCTTTCCCACAAATGTGCGCAACAGTTTGCTCTCACTTTGTTCTATGGTGGGACGCATTGGCTCCATGCTGGCACCGCAAACACCATTGCTGGTATGTTTAAATGGCTTCAATTCACTTAAACCATAAAACTTAACAGTTGTTTATTACTTTAGGCCAAATACTACGAGCATGCACCATCTATACTATTCGCCACATTTGCCTTGGTCAGTGGTTTCCTGACGCTTGGTTTTCCGGAGACAGCAGATAAGGTGCTGCCCACAACAATGGAGGATGCTCGGGATTTGAATGTGGTGCGCCAAGTACATTCAGATGATAATGATGAGCAGGAAGAGGACTTGCCTAGAAAAATGTGCTGACCCTAAGATAAAACGATTACCTCAAAAATGGTTGCTATTGCCAAAGATTTTGATTTCATTTTAAATCCAAGCGAAAGGCATTTTTGATTTTATTTCTGTTATAGCTGTAATATATTTAGTATTAAGTGCGTATGTCCATTTTACTGTAACACACAGAACATTTTGTAAAGTATTTTTAAATTGTATATAAAGAAGAAAAAAACCATAAATAATGAATTAAGTTTCAATTTTGAGTTCTTAATCTACGAACAAGTTGAATACGATGGTGGCGCCATCTATCGCATTGCTAGTAAAGTAGTTTATTGAATAGCGGAGTCACAAACCATTACGGCCCAAAAAGTATGCTACACTTTTTAAGCGTCATGTTTTTGACAGAGCGGGCGCAATGCCTTTTTAAATTAAATGAAGTGATAGATTTTTTTGATTCGGATGCGGCAATCAAAAGGTCACAGATAACATCATTGAATTGAAAGCAACTTAAGTAGTTTTTTATTGATAGCCCTCCAGGTGTAATTGCTTCAAAGTGTTCAAAGTGCACTTCGATAAAGTACGTGGAGTGTGTACTTGGCAAGGGCTTCGACTTTTGCTCATATAAAAATTATGAATGTTCATAATTTAAAAGGGATAGCTAAGATTTCTCTTAGATTTAGATTTAATTAAACTGATAATCACCAGGTGAAATAAAAATGTTCATTATCGAAAAGATAAAAGAGCTTGAACATGTTATTAAGTATATTCAAATAAGTGTGTCAAAAAGACAATTAACAGAAGCAAGATCAAGTGTGTCCAGTGTGAATCAATTTGATAGCTTATAAACTACTGCAAGCGAAAAGATTCACTTTTTCGGATGAATCAAAGTGACAGAATCACATTCCAATATTCCAATAACTTGTATGACCCGGTGCAGCTCTCTCGTATAAATATTGTTTATAAATATTTGCCAACTTCATTTGCACTGTTGATGACAGTGCGACGATGCCGTGCATTAAAGGCAATTAAGAGGCAGGTGGCAAGCGCTCTCTCTGTGCAATGATAAGGCCCATCATCGGGAGCGTCTTGTTGACATGCTGTCAACTTACGCACTTCCATGATATCTTGTTTGGTTCGTAACCTTAACCATCAACCCTATCAATAATTGCCCCGAGTGCTTTGCCATTCAGTTGAATAACGTGAATGCTTGTGAATAGACATGAGTGCGGACTCCGATGGTGACTATTTTATGCGAAGTCGGTGAGTAAATGTGCAAACATCAATCATAATGGTTATTAAATAGTTCGAGTACATTCTGCACAATCGCAGCAAGGTGCGAGACAAGCCAGCTTTGTGGGATTCGTTTCAGGATCCGCCAGCAAAGCGAACTAGTGGCTCTGATGCTGATTGGAAGAAATTGCAATTTTTCACGAAACTTTTCAAGCTTTTCACGTACATTGTGGTCTTCGGTGTTGTGTTGGCTTCCAGCGTGGCAGCCAAGTTAGCTTATATCTATATGGCTGGCAATACCAATGGCGATGGCAAGGTGCAAATGTGCAGCAAATACCGTAAGTTAAGGAAGGTGGTGGTCAAAAGCAATGTTTGGATAAGCTTTCGGACAAAACTCTTGCAGTTCTACTTGACGGCCAGGTGATGGCAATGCGCAGCAAGCTGGAACAAATTGCCTGGGTTTGGGCCCTGATCTTTGCCTTTGCCGCCCCTGAGCTATTCACCTTTCTGCGCTCCCTCCGCATCTGCATGTTCAAGCGCGAGCAGAGACCCAGCCGACTGGAAGTGGCACTGGTGAGTAATCTGTGTTCTTGTGTGACGACGCAGCTCCCAAGATTGATAAGCTCTCATTCTCTCACTCTCCGTGGTGTTGTTGTTTCTGTCGCTAATCAGGTCACACTCTTTGAACTGCTGCACGTCGTTGGCTTGGCGCTGCTCACCTTCACCGTGTTACCGCAATTGGATGTGACGCGTGGAGCGATGCTCGGCTGCTGCGTGGGCTTTGTCCCGGCACTGCTCAGTGAGTAACTTCCTATATATGTAGGCACACACAGAACCATTCAAGCATTCAACCATCAACCATCAAGCAGCCACCATCTAGCATCTAGTTTCTTCTTATCAGCCTCTCCTTGTCGGACAGACCTGACAGCAATTAAATTGATTGCCATTTGCCTCTGCTTAACAATATTTTTTCTTGCTTAGAGCTGCTGACTGTCGCACGTTTGCAATGGAAATCTGTGGATATATATGTGCTCGCAGCTGCCATTTTGGCCATGATATCACAGGGCAGCGTCTTCGTGATTTGGCCAGCAATGTCTTCGCAGCTGGAGGTGCAATTGCTGGCAATACCATTGTTGTTGATCTCATTTCGTTGGTGGGAAAATTTTGCCAACACACACGAGTCAATAGGTGAGTCAACGTTGTTTATTTTTTGTTGTGGAAGACTCTTCAGTAAAGTGGTACATAGCTATTAGATAGTAAAGTAGCTTGGTTGACTCTTCTTTATACTGGGCATTTAGAATGTTGTTAAAATTTATACATATTTCTTTTAGACACGTCTAGATTGTTGTCATAAATAGAGACACAGTTGTGCATTAAGTAGAACTTTTTAGTAATAAGTTACTTACTTTTTCTTACTAATAAGAAGAAGCTGATTTTTACAAAGGATAATAATTTTGTTCACTATTTCCTTCTCTGTACAATTTCAGCCTACATTATTCGAACGATACGCTTCACACGCTCACGTTATCATACTTACCTGTATGTGGCCCCTTTGAAGATACTGGTGTTTGGCCTGATGGGTTTCCTGTTGCACGGCCAGAAATTTGTGGACTACTTTAAGCTATTTGTGAAGGCGTGGCAAACGCATATCATAAGAGTAACGGTATGTGGAGAGCGCAGCTGAGAACGAACTAACAGAGCGTAGAGCTCATTAGGCAACTGCTATCTGAGTTTTGTGTTTTTGGAAATTGTAGCATGCGGATGGTTTGCAGGATACGGTGAATTTGGCAGGCACAATCGCAATCAACGGCAGCTCATTTATCAAGGCGACGACAAGCAAGCAGTTCTCACTGCAGTCGAATACGAATGCCGTTATCTACGCACTCCTGTTGCAGGTGTCCGCTGCCTATTTGTGTCACATTTTCGGCAAGTTTGCGTGCAAGATAAAGATACAGAGCTTCAGCTATGCGCTGCCACTTTGCCTGGCGACACCCGTCACCGTTTGCCTGGCAACCTGGTTGGCCCAGATGCGTGCTGCGGATTTGTGTTCGCTGCACGGCTTGATGCCGGATTATCTGACGTTGCAGCCACTTGGCCAGAATCTGCAGCAGCTGGGCGAAAAGAGTCTTGAGTACGCGCTCTGGCTGTGGCCACTGTGGTGGCTGGCCCAGCTGTGGACGTGCCTGCATCTGTGGCGGGCGAGAAATGACAAGAACGCACCCACCGAGAAGCTGTACGTGTGTCCTTGGTACTGTGGCCTGCTGGTGGATCAATGCTCCATGATGAATAGACGCATTCTCGACTGGACCGATGAGTATCTGACTATTAAGGTGGGTAGCTAACTGGTTAACGCTAACGGTAATGAATACAATTCGAATTTTAATGTTTCCGTCAAGTTCATGTTAATGAATTATTGTAATCAGGCATTAACATCAATCATCATGCCAAGTTTTTGGCGTCAAGTGTTTGCAGTCTCGCTGCTGATTATCTCGCCTTTTGCACTCTCCATCTCATTTACACTCTCTGTTTCTCTCTCTCTTGCTTTCTCTCTCGCATCTCGTCAGTATTTGCACAGGACTTTTTGGCTGTGTGTCGCGTTTCGCTCCAAATGTCAGGCAATGTAATTAAGTTAAATGACGGGGAAACTGCAAAGTTCTGGGAATGTTTGTATATATGCTCTCTCTTGCTTTCACACATTTATCTCTCTTTCTCACTCTCTCTGCTTCGTTTTGCACACTTTATGCGATAACTGGCGTGGCGTGTGTAGTAAAATTTTTGGTGCGTAGGTTTTGTCGATGTTAACTTAATTAAAAGTGCTACAGTTTTTGGCCTGTGTGCGGTGCACGAAGTACTTTGGCAGACGTCAATGGATTTCGCCCCGAAAAGTGGAAACATAAATACACAAAAAGTAATTAAAATCAGGCTTCATATGTTGATTTTTCAAAAGCATAAATTAGACTGACAGTGAATTATGTATTCCAAAAGGGTCGCAATGCCATTAGCCACACATTAAGAAAGTCACTCACTTATGCTGTATAACTTGACTTTTAAGTTTTCCAACTCCCATCTCAAATAGTGTGTGTGTTAATTTCGCTTAGAAGAGATTTTCTATGAACTTAATGCAGTCTGTAATAGAGATCACAACATTTAAAATTTAATGAATGTATTTTCAAATATTTAGTGTTAAAAAAGTTGAGTAATAAAATCTACAGAGCTAAATAAGTTAGAACATTTTAATCGTGACCTGTTCTGAATGCACTCGTATGTGAAGTAATACTAGAAATTGATTAAATGTATTTACATCATTTTACCCTTAATATATAAATTTGATTTCATTTATGCTTTATTCTATTTTATTTAGTCGTCTTTTTAAAGTGTACTTTAGCTTATACAAATTTTCTTGTCTTTCACTTCTTGTTGTTAACTTTCATTATTTTCCATTTTAATTTTCATATTTTAAATTTCATTCATTTTATTTGATATATTTTAAAAAGTATAATTTAATTTATTTCCTTAACACTATTCAAAGCAGCTGTCTGCTTACTGTAATATTATTTCAGAAAGGGTATTCTGAAAGTATTTTCTAATACACATTTTATGTTACTTTAAATATTCCATAAACTTAAACTTAACTGCATTAAGTTTCACTAAACAATTTTCAATATTTCGCGGAAAATCTACACCTGCAATTGTGTTTATTCACGTGATGCACTCACAGAGCGATTTGACGGCTTCTGGGGATACGAAAGCGGGTCTGGCAGCTGACAGCAATTCGAGTCGCGATATACAGGAAAAGGATAAAATACCGCAACTGATTGTTTGTGCAACAATGTGGCATGAGACTGAAGAGGAGATGATGGAATTTCTGAAATCAATTGTACGCTTGGATGAGGATCAATGCGCACGACGAATGGCAAAAACGCATCTAAATGGTGGCAAAGCGGATGATGAATACTATGAATTGGAAAGTATGTAAATATGTCAAGTGCATCCTTCTACTTTACTTATACCACGAGTGCTTTACATTTTGAGGTTTCGTTTTTTCGATACTTGTATTCGAAATTTTGCATAAGCAATGCAACCTTGCTTCTGGCTCCTTATTTTCGACTGCAGTTGTCAGTGTTCTGCTGCTGTCGTCGGCAGTTGTCCTGTGCTGCGCTATGCTGTCCTGTCTTTAAAATTGTATGCATACATAAAATCTATTTTGGCTTTGCCTGGCCATAGAAATGCCGCAGCACCCAGTGTCAAATTAGAAATTTATGCAAGCCAAATACAGTGCTGAATAAAAGTATCCTCCAGCACCAGCTGTGCACTCCGAATAGTAAGATTACTATTTATAGCATTTGGCGTCTTCATTTCCGCACTTGCCAAAATGGCTTATGGCCAAAAAGTGTACCCAATTCTTTTTTTCATATAAATTTTGTTCAGTGTTGGACAATGTCTAGAATTGCCTTATTTTCATATATACAGAATGTTCATGTCCATAGATTACGTATACGTAAAAGGTGTGAGAAATAATAAGGTTTATAATTATTGAAAATAAAAGGTGATTTAATTAATAATTATTATTTAAAATATCTTAAAAGTTATCGCACACTTTTAATTTAGCTTTCAAGTTCAAACTTTGCTTGACAAGTTTGGGAATTTGTCTTATTTTACATGCTCTAAGTTATACAAAGGTTACGTATACGTAATATGTACATAGGTAATATACACATTTACGATTACGTCTACGTAATATATGTACATACGTTCACATAATATATACACAAAAATATACATATTCATATATTACGTATACGTAGTATATACCAAGATAACGGCTTAAATACATAGATTACGTATACGTAATACATATGAGAAATAATTATGTTTAAGATTATTGCTAAATAATAATATCTAGAATGTTTTTGCTTTTTTTTTCATTATATTAGAAATCTTCTTATTAAGCAAATTCTATGCATTAAAATGGAGAACAATAGTAATGGTTAGTCTTAAAAAATATACATTTGTTTTTCCTCAGCTAACATATTTTTCGATGATGCTTTTGTGCTAGATCAACGACACTGTCAGAACAAAAGAAATCCGCCATTGAATGAATACGTTAAGACCTTGATACGCACTATTGACAAGGCCGCCTTTGAGATCTATGGGGTTAATATTAAAATCAAGCCTCCGTTAAAAATCGAAACACCGTACGGAGGTCGACTGGTGTGGACGCTGCCCGGTCGCACCAAGATGGTGGCGCATCTAAAGAACAAGGATAAAATACGTCACAAGAAGCGCTGGTCCCAGGTCATGTATATGTATTACCTGTTGGGTTTTCGCATCATGGAAACGGAGCTGCTGTCGGCGCAACGCAAGGCTGTCATCGCTGAGAACACCTTTCTGCTGGCCTTGGATGGTGATATTGATTTTCAGCCGCGAGCTGTGCAGCTGCTGATTGACCGCATGAAGGCGATTGATGAGCTGGGCGCTGCTTGCGGACGCATTCATCCCGTGGGTCGTGGTCCCATGGTCTGGTATCAGAAATTCGAGTACGCCATTGGACATTGGCTGCAAAAGGCGACCGAGCATGTGATTGGCTGTGTGCTCTGCAGTCCCGGCTGCTTCAGCTTATTTCGTGCCAGCGCTCTCATGGAGAATAGTGTCATGAAACGCTATACGTTGGTTAGCTCAGAGGCCATGAAGATGGTGCAATATGATCAGGGCGAGGATCGTTGGCTCTGCACTCTGCTGCTGAAGCAGGGCTCTCGAGTGGAGTATTGTGCTGCCTCGGATGCTTTTACTCATTCGCCTGAGTACTTTAACGAGTTTTACAATCAACGCCGTCGTTGGGTACCTTCAACCATTGCCAACATCTTTGATATACTCGCCGATGCAAGTACTGTGGTGAAGAAGAACAACTCCATCTCAACTTTGTACATTATGTACCAAGGGATGTTGATGATTGGCACTGTACTGGGACCTGGCACTATTTTCCTCATGATGGTCGGTGCTTTGGTGGCTGTTTTTTCTATTGATATATGGACTGCTTTCTTGTGGAACTTTTGTCCTATTCTCGTTTTCATACTGAGCTGCGTTTATTTGAAGCAAAAGTTTCAGCTGCTGATTGCATTTGTAATAAGCGCCATCTATTGCCTGGTTATGATGGCCGTGCTTATAGGCATCATTGTTCAGATGATCGAGGATGGTCCACTGGCGCCGGCTTCGCTTTTCTTTCTGCTGGTTGCTGTGCAAATTACCATATCAGGTAAGGATTTAATCACTTAATATTTCAAGCATGTACATAAATTGATTAATTGACTTCATAAGTTATTCATTAATTTTATATTTTTAACTGCCGCGACAGACAACTTAGCTGTAAACATTAAAAACGCAGAAAATCTCTAATACTGCACTAAAAGTTGTGTCGTGGTCGTTAAGCTAGTAAAAGAAGGTAAAATTTCCATCCCAATCAATGCTATGTTTCGTCGCAGGTTTAATGCATCCCCAGGAATTTTGGGCGCTCATCTGCGGTGTAATCTACTACATCACCATTCCATCGATGTACATGCTGCTCATGATCTTCTCCGTCTTCAACATGAACGATGTTACTTGGGGTACAAGGGAAGCGCCAGTGCTGCGAGATGATGGGGAAGAGACTCCCAACGATCCGGATAACTATTTGCCAGGCTGGTTAAACGATATGCTGCTTATAGATTCGGAACTGGGTGAAATCACATTGGTGGAGCAACGTTTCTGGAAGGATCTGATTAAACAGTATCTGAAACCTTTAGAATTAACCAAAGAGCAGAAACAAACTATGGCTGATGACTTGAAGGAGCTGAGAAATATGATTGCCTTTGCCTTTGTGATGGTGAATGCCATCTTTGTGCTAATCGTGTTTCTGTTGCAGCTAAAGAAGGACTATTTGCATCTAAAGTGGCCCATAGATCCGACGGATTATGTGTCCTTTGATCGCGACAATCTGCAAGTGGGCATCTATAGACACTACAAAGAGTTAGATCCCATTGGACTGTGCTTTGTGATCTTCTTTGGCTTGATCTTGATCATACAGTTTATAGCGATGTTCTTCCATCGCTTTGCCACAATGTCACAGCTGTTGGCCACCATAGAACTGGATTGGTTTCGCTCGAATGGACAACTGAGTGATGAGGATGCGTTGCTGGAGCTGAATGGCAGCGCAGTGCACATAGCTCGACGGTTGCAGCGACCCAAGCGACTGTTTGACGATGACGACGATGCGGATGCACATCACTATGATGAACTGGAAGTGGATCAGGATAATCACCGCGAGAGCATGGTACGCCGTCAGACCATCTTTAAGCTGCACGAAACACGCAACAAACAGCAGAATGATTACAGCGATCTGGTGCGCAATTTTGAGCGACGATTCTTCAGCGAAGATGAGCTGAACATGAAGAACATACCGCTGAGTCGCAAGTCCATCAAACTGTTTCAAGAACGCCGCTCCGAAGCGAAGATCAATGCAGCAGGCACGCCGACTAATCCTCCAAAGGCGGGAGTTCGACCGCCTATGGTGCCATTTCATGCCAAGAAAGTGAGCTTCAGCAATATGCAGATATATGATAATGAATCGCAGTATTAAATGAAATGATTCTTAGAGTTGTATTATAAGCTACTTATGATTCTCTTTCTCTATCTATGCTGATAGTTTTATAAAGAGTTTTGTGTAACCCTAAAAAGCCCTGTGGCAAAAAATATAATTAATTGCATTTAACTCAAGTGGCAAGTCAAGGCAAGACAGGCGATGCTTACTTCCAGCATTCAGCACCAGGATGCCTTGCGCCTCATTAGCATAATTACAAGATGGCGGGTAAGGAGGAGGAGGAGGAGAGTTCAGGTTCGGGTTCAGTGTGTGGGTGGCGTCATTCATCAATGTCGTGGCGATGCTTAGAGCTAAGTGCTCCATGGCTGCGCTTTTTGTGTTTGTGCGCGGCATCAACATCAAGTAAAAGAAAGTTCGTTCCTTCTGCGTTCGTTGCGAAATGCAAATCAAAGTGTGATTAGCTTGGATTTGATGAAGTTTCTGCTGCAATGCACAAGTTTTTCTGCCATCTGTCTTTACTCTTTCTCTCTCTCTTTTTGTGCATATGTTTGTGCTAGTATGTGTGTATGTGGGTGTATGCCTAGGTGTCGGCGTAAGTGTTTTGTAAGTGAATTTACCGAGTTTTTGTGCAGCCAAGCCAAGTAAATAGAATGCACAATCTGGACCTACTACTTTGGCAATGCGCATATATTAAAAGAAAGTAAGTACTGGACAAACTGTGCTTTAGAAACGACATGAGAAAAAGAGGAAAGGAAACGTTGTAGATGCAATTACATTGCAAGGAACTGAGTAACCAAAACGGAAGCCAGCAAAGTGATGAATTCAGCCAAGTTATGAAATAATGAATAGCAAGTCAATAAAGAAAAAAACTTAAATTGCCCGCTTAAGAAAAATTACACTTATAAAGAAAATAAAAAAGGTAACTATAGTAATCAGCAAAAGCTAATTAAGTAAAAAGTTGAATGAGCAGAGACTTCAATAATTATATGGCCAACAAATATTTAACGTATTTCATGTTATCTATATTTCACAGGCTAAAGTTTTAGCATTAAAAGTGCATCATAATATCTCTTCTACTAAACGTTATGCTTTATACTTATGTACATTTATTTGCATTGCAATATTTGATTGCTGAATCACATAAAATATCGATTACTACTTTGACCAAACATTCAACAATAATCTGTATTTTAATATGTCTGATATGGCAAACTTTTAGCATCATAATATTGCAATATTTGACTGCACAAGCACAAAAGTATTGATTACTATTTTGAGCAAACAATTAACCAAACACGTCCAAAGACCAAAACCAAAGAATTCATTTGATTCTCCATTTATGGATAGCAAACAATTTGCAATTGCAATAGATATTCTCTCAAAGAGAAGGAAGCAGAGAGTTTTGCAAATAAATAGACATTTCTTGCTAGTTTCAATTATGGCTGCTATTGTTCATAGGATGCACAAGAAAATGCAACCAAAGAATCGAATTTATGCCAGACTTGACACTATTTTGGTTGTTGGTAGTTGGCCAACGTTGCGAATGCGTAACATTGTTTAGTTGGGCCTTTGCCCAAAAGGCATATAAATTCATATTTTGATATTTATGGATTTGAGTTGGTTTCTTGTGCAGCAAAAAGCGCTCAATGGACACATAAAACATAAAACAAAAACGGATACGATACCGGCACATAAAGTATAAAATTCGATTGAAAAACTTTTCTATTTGCAGTATTTTTGCTGCCGTTTTGCCGTTCGACGATTGCCATTTTTGCAGAGTTGAGGAAAGGGGTGAGTATAGTGAGACCAAGTGGCATGCAACAACCAGTTGGCCAGCCGACCAGTCGGCTACATAATTTTGCACTTATCTGACCCCAGGCAGTCGCCTTTGGAGTTTGCTTTGGTGTTTTTTGTTTCACTATTTTTTTTTATGGCTTTTCTATGCATTTGCAATTGCAATTGAGGACAACGGCCGGGACACGAAGTGACACCACAGGATATACAATAACAACAGTTTATTTGTTCTTTCTTCATCATCATTGTTGTTGTTATTTATTTTTAATGTCATTTAATTATGAAAATAATTCTGGCTTGGGTCGGCAGTTCAGTGGCCTGGCAACGGCTTTTGTCATGGCTTCGCCAACTTCTGCTCCATTGTTGTTGTTGTTTTGTGAAAATAATTAAATGAAAGCTGCAGGATATTTGCGCACAATGTGCACTGATTATGTACCGTGTCCTGTTGCTGGTTTTACACCCCCTTCTCTCTACCATTCTCTCTCTCTCTCACTATCCACCATCTGCCGTTGTCATGTCTCGCCTGTCATTCGCTTTGCCCTTCGTAGTGCACTTTGGGTATAAACAAGTCTCAACATTTTTGTCAGTTAATTAATTTTTTCCTACTGCCTGCAATTTGATTAAATGAGAATATTTTCTGTATTTTCTGTTAGTGCGAGTTCGAAACTTGTTATTAATTTTGTAATCACATTTCTGATGAGCGTACTTGTTGCTGACTTGTTTTTACAGGTGAGTGGCTTTCAAGTATCGCTATCAATAATCAAGTGTGCACAAATAGTTATCATCCTTTCAGCCATTTGATTTGATTTTATGATATGCTATTTATAATTCAATAAATTCAATTAAATGTACATATTTGTATCTTTGCTGTTGCACTTTTAAAGCTAAACGGTTAAATGCGCATTTTTAATTACTTTTTTCTTATAATAAACATATTTAAAACTATTTTAATTTGACTGCACAATTCATGCACTTCGCAAAGGGAATAGTTGGGCTTTTTAAAATTCCCAGTCTATTCATTGGTAGCATATTAAATTTTCCTTTTATATTTATGTTAAATGTTTAGAGTACTACTATAATAGATAAATTTGAATAGGCAAAATATCTCAAATAAAATATTTCTATATGAACGGTTTTTTTTTATGTTATCGCTTGAATTTGACTATTTAAAGCACATATGTACTTAAAATGGACGAACTAATAATAGAAAAAACATTATATTTTAAAGAGTTTTTCTTCTCTTCTGAATGCTTTATTTATTGTCAGTCAGATAAAAATGAAAGCTATGCCATTTTTATGAGCACACCTTTTCTTTGGCTGATAATCGAATCTGCGAGAAATCTGCATGAAAGCACTGCAAATAGATACAACAAAGGCAACAACAATTGGGATAGCAATGCAAACAACGTGTGTAACAGCAACAACAACAAGAAGAGAACAGCTAGGCAAACAGTGAACAGTTAGATAAGCTCACAGTTCTCCCATGCCCCAAATGATAAGCGAGCAATGAACAGCAGCTATTCCATGTTCCAAATGTTTGCCATAATCTACAGCTGAGCTGATGTGAATACGTCAATGTGTGTGTGTGAGTATTCAGATGTATGTGTATGTGTGTTGTGCTTGTGATTGATAACATGTCTAATTGAATCACAACAACGAGCTGCAAGAGCAGAGGAAGGCTGTGTCTCACACCAATTCTAATCGCAATCGCAATGAGTACTTACAATTACACATGTTTGCGCTTCATTATCAGTAAGCAGCTAGAGCTGCGAGTTGTTCGTCACTTCTGATCGGTGTGTGCATGGATCCAAAACAATTCAGTTTCAGTTGAAATCGTTGGGTGTCGCGGTTCGGTCCCCATTGAATTCTCCCGCTGCGCCTTTCGCCTTTACATTGCATTCTGTGATATTTGCTTGTGATTAGATCCTGATCAGGACTTTTCACAGTTATTACTAAATTTTGTGGTTGTTAAATAAAGTGTTGTGGTTAATCCATTCGAAACGCATTTTGAACTTTGTGCAATATACTTTTAATACACATTAACAACCATGCTGCGTAATAGCTATAAAGCGCTGCGCAACAATTTATTAGGCAATACCTGGAGAGCAGCGAGCTCCCATGGGCCCAGACAACCAGTGAGTGATTAAAGAAATACAAAATAAAAATATATTATACGCAGTTAAAATCAAAACTTATTATTGAAATTAATATGAGCAATCAGCCATTAAAATAATTAATTATGAATGACTGTAGTTTTGTTTCAAATCATGACGTTTTAAGAATCAGATGATTTTGCTTGGATTGTAAATATAGGTTTTTAGGTTACAGTGAATATGTAAAACTAAAATAGATGAAAATAACCTTTTGTTTTATAAATGCTGTAAAATAAAAATATTCAAACAATTTTAGTATTTGTGAAAAAATATAATTTAAATTAGTTTACAATCCATTTTCTTTTTATTTTCTTAAAACCTTATCCAATAACAATGAAATTTGTTATCAAATTATTCGAAAGCCAAATAAAATTGCCCAAAACAATGACAATGACAATTATCTTTTGCATTTTTATTGATTTTCGTCTAGGTTGTTGAACTTTGCTATTTGTTATGGTTATCAGTGGATTTGCGTTTTCGATGGAAACAGTTCAAACTAGTTGAAGTTAATGCCATGAATCGACTCACGATTTCGTATAATATACAATGCTAAAGTCTAATATTCACATATTTCTAATTATAAATTAGTGATAGAAGAGTGAATGTAGACTTATATTCTCTAAGTTGAAAGTCAAACAATCCTTATCATATTGTAAGGCTGTGCAGTCTGCAAACATATTAATGGACTTTGCTTTCTATTGCCCAACACAATGCAGAATTGAACTAGTAAACCAAATACAAATGAGTAGAACAGTAACCGGCTCAATGCAGATCGTCGGCAACAGTATATACACAGTACTCAGTCTGTATATAAATATTAAAAAGCAAACGTGTGGACGACTGATAAGAGATAATTCTTTTGCGAATAAGTTGATTTAAATGTGGGGGAAAATTACCGACACACCACGACAGCAGTCACGGGAAGCCCAGCTGATGTTGACGTACTTGTCCCTGTATCTTGAATGACCACAGTCAATATGAAATTGCGTTAAATGGGTTGCCCATTTTTTCAGTGTCCATAGATTGGATTATATAAGTTACTGATTGGGGATACCGTTCATACTCATAGATTAGGGGCAAAATTTTCCTTGACACTAAAATTTAATCAGCACTCAATCAGCACCATAAAAATGGGCAACAAGAACAACAATAACAGGCGAAAAGTAGTTGAAGATTTGAGTTCGTTTCGTTCATTCGTTCGATGGTTTTTATTATCTTTTATGACAAATCGGAGTGGCAACAGCTTGGAATGGCTAAAAAGGATGCTTGGGTCTAAACTGGGCCATCAAACTGCCTTTTGGGTTGAGCTAATTGAATGGACGGTTGAAATCGATTTATGTATTTTTTTCGGATTTAGATTTGGGTTTGGGTTCATGCTGACGTGCTGTAAATCATTTGCAGTGTTAGGTGCAGATTGAAGGACATGCAAAACATACAAAATAGAAATACGTTCGTACATACGCATACATACAAAGTGTTACTGGGTGACTGGGTGTGATAGAAAAATAAAAATGTATTTGCATGACATGCTGATAAAATGTCACAAAAAGCGTTGTCACAGCATGACAGCTGGCAGGACAATATGGCGTATACGTGTTAAAATAAATTGTAGAGTGTAAATATTGTATTACAAAACTACGTACAGTCTCGTCGAGCAACCGATTGAGAATGATTTCAACTCATTCGTGTTTTGTTTTGTTTTACTTCGCCTCAGGCCATTCAATGCCCAATGCCCAATGCCGCTCGCCGTTTGCCGTTTGCCTTTTCCAGTAAACTTAAAACCCCTTTAAATATGCATCAACCAGCCCTGGCCCCGGGCAAGGGTCGACAGCTGCATTTGCATATGTCCAAAGTCCGTAGTCCGTAGTCCGCAGTCCGAAGAGTCCGGCACCATGCCTTTGACACTCAAAACGTTTTGGCTAGGTCAGGGTCATCACTCCGTCAACCTTCTTCTCTTCTCTTCTCCTTCCTCTTCCCTTTCCCTAGTGTCGACCGCTTTTGTCGGCGTCATCGTCGCCCCAGTTTGACACGTGTTGGCAGTTATGGGGCAGCTATCGGGGGGTAAGCAGCCAGCGAGCTAGTGTGTGTTAGAGTGGTGTGTGTGCGTGCACGGTACATCATAAAAGAGCGAAACAGTGGAGAGAAAGAAAACATGGCAGAGCGAAACAAGCGTAAAACATAGCAAACAACAAGCGGCAAAACAGCGTAGAAATTGTGTAGAGCATGAGAATCAAACAGCTGTTGTCGTCTTTCTTTATGGTTTTATGGGGATAAGAGCGGGAATCACTTGGGAACTTTAACTTGCCATAATTGACGCTACATTAGACGCGCAAATAGGAACTAGAAACCAATAAAGTTTATCACTTTATCGCCACAAGATTTTTTAAATCTTCAAGAACCTTAGAGTGAAATCAACAGCCAATGCTGATAAAGATTTTTCGCATATAGTCAATATGGATTGTATATATATGTTTATCTGAATCGATTCTTAGATTATTTCGTTCTTAAGTTATGCATACCAATTTAAAGATAATAATTTCCTTTGATAAATAGAAAGTTTTGAATTAAGTATTCATAAAAAGTAATTAATAAAAATGCTAACTTTTTTTAATACTTGTTTTAAGTTTCTTTTCTATTTATTCATATAGTATAGTATTTGTCAATTGGTTTAATGGGCTTTCCCATAGTACGGGCCTTCAATCTTTTTTATACCATTTAAACCCATGACTGACTCCCCTTCCTGCCCATTTGTGAAGGCCCATTAAATGTTCTATGAACTTTTACAAGTTTTATTTACTTTTACAACCATTTTTTCACAATTTTATTTGTGGTCTTATGACGCCTGCCTACGCATGACTATAAATTTTTCTGGCAGACGCAACTTATTTGGCAGTCAACAATTTAATTGCTTTATAATTGGATTTTTCGACAGGCCTAAGCACTCTACCCTAGTCAGAAAAGCAACACTAATTTCTTATCATTGTGAAAAACATAGAATTGTAAAAGCATTTGATAAGAAACCCTAAACCGATTAAGTGAGGCAGACTTGGCCATGCTGATCACAAACAATAACTCAAGGTTAGGTCTAGACGCTTGCCAACAAATTGCCGTAGAAGTCAACGAATACATCACGCATACGCCCCGCTGACAACAAGACAAGAGCGACGGCACGCTTATGATTGTTATGAACACGTATTTGTTGTTATTATATAGACTCGGTTTGTTTTGACGCCCATAACACGATAACACAATAGAGTGTGTTGCTTGTGATAACACAACGAAATGGCCAATAACCAAGAGCAATTCCCAAATAACCCAAACACTAGTATAAAATAATATTTTTGATGTCATTTTAGCCGATTTGTTGATTGGGTGTGCGAGTGTAGTTTAATCGTATTGACTACTTTATAGCTGACAGCTTCATAATATTGACTGTCAATTGTAACGAATTGAAAATATTTACGCCTCAATTTAATTTACAATTGAGTTGTGCAATAATTGGCATTGAGTTTGCTTTTGCATTCGACTTCGTCGTCGCTTTTTCCGTCGCCTTTTGCCTTTAATTTCATTGTAAAATATGTGCACACAAGTACTTTCCGCCTTTTTATTGCGCTTGAAAAAAAAGCCAATCAATGGGAAGACTAAACAAAATGTTGAGTAGAGTCACTCAAGTGTGCATTGGGCGACGTAGACGACTCTGATTGATTGATGTGTTTAACGAAAATAAAAAGTTGAAATAACTGCATAATGGTCCAGGGAAGCTCTAAACGAAATGTAATTTTGTTTGGACTTAAAGTATTTTGTAATTTATTTTTCATATTTTATCCAATTTGTTTTATTTTAAATTTATATTATATTATAATTCTTGAATGTTAAGTGTGATTTTTAAATAATAATTTTTAAGCGAATTTGAAAAATTAGGTGTTTTTTTCTTTTTCTTTTTTAAAAACATTGTTAAGATATTTTAGTTAATATGAAATACTTCTGCAGGTGTTCTTCTTTGATTTCAACTGTCAATCCGTGTCATGTTGACGGAAGCACTTGCTGAACTGATATTTCCGACAACCGGGAGCCAATTGCGCTGGCTTTTGTTTTCCGGAAGAAAGCACGTAAAGCGTCATATATTGACTTACCCAATTGTGTGTCAATCGTTTATGATGTGTGTGCATGGCAAAGGGAATTTTGTACATCAACTGCTGCAATGCATTTTGTAATAGAATTTCAATGCGAGATTTATGGTCTTGGTTGCGTTTGCCATGTGCGATTACTGTAAAGCATATTTGTGATAAAATTCAATTAGCAATAATTTGGAATTAATTATGCAAGTGTAAATTGCAGGCTCAACACTACGCACACATTGCGTATACGCAAAGTGAACTAAAAAACCAATTACCATGCATAATACTTAATTATTAGTTATGGCTGATGGCCATTTATTATGCACAAACTCGTATTTACAGCCAGACTTAGCGTCAATAGCTGATTACACACGAGCACAAAACTGATTAAACTTAATGATGATTAGAAATCCAGGAACCAGGCGGTCTAATTAATTAAACTGCCATTTGTTGCTTTCATATTTGCAAACTCTTTGCTGTCGTAATTTACGGCCTCATCGAGTTTCTGAGTGTGTTTACTGATTGATAGTGTTGATAAGGACAAGAATCATTGACTTTGACTTTTGAGTTATACTCGCATTTATGATTTGCACTCATATTGCTGAATTGATTTGTTATTTTTTAGCTGCTGCCGCCTGAGAAGCGCTTAGAAAAGGCTCATCCACAGTTCACAGAGCGCAGTCAGCTCAAATATGCTCGTCGTCTAGTTGTGAAGCTGGGCAGTGCTGTGATAACACGTGAAGATAATCATGGCTTGGCCTTGGGCCGCTTGGCCTCCATTGTGGAGCAGGTAAGCACTGAGTTATTTATACGTAATATGTAAACCGTATGGCAAATCTCTTTACATAATACGAATACGCAAAGATTTTTTTGTTTTGCCTTACTCAATAGAATCTAACTCCTTCTTCTGTTGTTATAGGTTGCCGAGTGCCACTTGGAGGGACGTGAGGTGATTATGGTGACCAGCGGTGCTGTGGCCTTTGGCAAACAAAAACTGGCCCAAGAGCTGCTTATGTCGCTTTCGATGCGCGAAACCCTTAATCCCAAGGACTCCAAAGAGGTGATACACACAGGCAGGGAGGCAAACAGGCAAACTCCAGCTAATCCTTGGCTTATTTATTATAGTTCGATGGTGCCACATTGGAGCCACGTGCGGCCGCTGCGGTGGGTCAATCGGGTCTTATGTCCCTCTACGATGCAATGTTTGCGCAATATGGCGTTAAGATAGCCCAGGTCGGTTGACCACAATCCCAATCGCAATTTCCAATTATGAACACGAAACTGAATTTACAATTTTGTGGGTTTAGGTGCTGGTGACCAAGCCGGATTTCTACAACGAGGAAACACGCAACAATCTCTTCTCTACGCTCTCCGAATTAATTAGCCTAAATATTGTGCCAATCATAAACACGAACGATGCCGTGTCACCACCAATGTTCATACGTGACGATGAGCCAGCTGGCGGAGCCAGAAAGGTGCAGCTTGATATTCCTTCTCTCTCTCTCTCTCTGACTCTTCTATAATGCACTTTGATGCTATTGCAGGGCATCCCTATTAAAGACAACGACAGTCTGTCTGCCATGCTCGCCGCTGAAGTGCAGGCGGATCTGCTTATCCTCATGTCCGATGTCGATGGCATTTACAATAAGCCGCCGTGGGAGGATGGCGCCAAGCTCATGCACACCTACACCAGCGATGACATGAACAGCATTGAGTTTGGCAAGAAGTCTAAGGTAAGTGGCTGCTTATAGGATTTCAGCAAATTCACTTTTAGTCATACTCAATTTTCACTTAAAGTGTATTGAATTTTAATTTTACTGCAATTTATTGCAGATGTAAATAGATTATTCACTTGTATTAAATGCCAATTAATATAAATATTAAATTTCAATTTATATGGCATGTATTGTTAAAGTGCTTTATATAAATAGTATACCAAATATAGATTTATAAGTAGAAATTACGCTGTTAGTAGTAAACATGAAATGTCATTGGTATAATTATCTTCATGAGTTATTTATGATAGTTGGTTATAGGATATATGCTTATTTTTAGCCATCTGCACAAAGTGATAGTCATGCAATCTGCAATTGTTTTGCTGTTTGTGCTATGGTCATTTCATTAGCGCAAATCTTGTTAAATATTTAAAAGGCAAAACGCGTTGACACCGCAGCAACTTTTGCACAATAATTTCTCAGCAAAGTGACAGGTACAGGAAGCGGAAGGAACAGCAGTAGAAGTTGAAGTAGAAGTAGAAGTAACTGTGGCAAGTGGGTGGAGTTGGAAGCCGTTGTAACAGCTGCAGTTTGCAACTTAATGGTGTTTATTACAGGCGTTTGTTTATTGCATGCTTCACACTTTGGTTAACTATTTATAATGCTCCACGGCATTCTCATTCTCTTCCCATTTGCTCGTTGTTTCAGGTCGGCACCGGCGGCATGGACTCTAAGGTAAAGGCGGCTACTTGGGCACTGGATCGAGGCGTTAGCGTTGTTATATGCAATGGCATGCAGGAGAAGGCTATTAAGACAATTGTGGGTGGCAGAAAAGTTGGCACATTCTTTACGGAATCAACGGAGAGCGCCAACTCCGTGCCCGTCGAGGTGATGGCCGAGAATGGTAAGTGGCATAATAGAGACTGGCGCAATGAATTGTCCATTGTATAGTGTTCATTGTAGTTGTCGCCCAACAACCATTAAAGAAAACACTTCAAGTCTAGCGGGACTAATAAAAATATCACAGCAAAGTTTCGCTCTTTTTTTGGAACAATTGCAACACGTTAAAAGTTTTTGCGAAACTAAAATAATTATTTAATGGTCAATACAAACACGATACTTTTTTATAGTATTTTCAAAACAATTCCAGAAGTGGAAAGTATTTGACGATTGAAGAAACATTTAAAGCTTCGGGGAGACTCAGAGTTCTATGTGGGTCAACAGAGAGTGTTATTCTGAGTGTGAAATGATTTGGTTAGTTGAGTTAATAGAGTGCATTACATTTAGTGACACTTGCGAAGTAGTTTTGGGGCTTGTCTCAACTAGTCCGGGTCTCGGTCCAAATGCTAAGTGGCTTTCAATGAGCGCGAGCAGTTAGCTTGTGTACAAGTTGGTAGTCGGTAGTTGGTTGCATGCCGGGGGCAACACTCTTGAAAGTGCCTCTCGCTGACATAGTAGATATTTAGTTTAGACCAACTGTAGATGCCGAGTTTGCGAGCAGAGCAGAGCAGAGAAACAAGGTCACAGTGGCTGCCTGTTGAGGTTTACCGTCGTCGTCGTCGTAGTTGCTTCTCTGTGGCTGGAGAGTAAATGGCAACAGTTTGGCCTGACGGCGCCAAGGGGTCTGGCTAAGGCTCGACTCGACTGGCATGTTGTGTTGCAATTTTTAGTTGGCAAGTTTAATTTAATTGTTATTAGAGACAGCTGAAACACGTTGACGGCAAACAGCTTGGGAAGTGCTTGTTAATTAGCAAGCTACAACTTGTTGCAGCTTTTATTATTTCTCACATATTTTGTTTTTTTTGGTGGTTGTTGAAAGTGGGCAGTCTATTTTTATGCTTGCAATGAGAATAACTTAAAGCTTGGTTTTTGAATGTTTTCTTTTGTTGGAAAAACTTTTGAAACACGTAAAATTTAATCGACCTATTAAATTTGTGTCTCGTTGAATATATAAAGTTCTATTGTAGTTTGCTATTTGATAAATTTAAACTTTGGATTAACTAGAATGGCATTTATATAAAAAACGTAAATGTTTAGAGTGTTTTATATATTATATTTTATATTTTTGCTTTTGCTTTTACTCATATTTATTTTGAGATTCTATTTACTCGACAATCTATGCTGGAGATGCTTGGTTTATTTATGTATATTTAACGTACATTTTGAAACTATTTATTTTACATATTTTTTCTTTTAACAAAATTAATACCTTCGGCAAAAATTGTAATTTTGATTTGAAAAGTTAAAGCTTGTTTAGCCTGAAGCTGAATGGCTTTTGTCGTTTTGACAGACAACCAGCTTAAACATCTATCCTTAGGCCATAATGCTCGAAGAAAATTGTATTACATATTTTTCTCTTCTTCCCCTTTGACAGCTCGCATTGGCAGTCGACAGATGCAAGCGTTGACCGCTGCCCAACGTGCCACAGCCGTAAACAACTTGGCCGATCTGCTGGTTAGCCGTGAGAAATACATTTTGGATGCCAATGCCAAGGACTTGGCCGAGGCCAAGAAGAATGGACTGGCCAAGCCGTTGTTGTCGCGTTTATCACTCAATTCGGCCAAGCTAAAGAATCTGTCGATTGGTTTGAAGCAGATTGCTGATGACAGTCACAAGGTAAGTGAAAATTAAATTAATTTGCAGATTGAAAATGGCGGAGAGAATCACATTAAAAAAGTTTATGCAAATTGCATTTGTTTTGCTGTCCAAAAATCATGTTAAAAATGTTGAAAATGGTGTTGACAAAAAAACAAAATAAAATTGTGTTAGTTTGCAGCATGGGTGCTGCTCTGGGATTTGTTCGCTCAGCAAAGTGGTCATTTTATGAGGCTACAACAATGGATGCTTGCCACAGCGCAGCAACATGAGCAGCAACAACAAACTAACGAGAGCAACAATGGAAACTGAAACTGTTGTCCATATGCAGCAGAAGCTGCCATGCTTTAACAACATTATGAAATCTCCAAGCAATTTTACACTTCAACAAAAATTGACACCAGAGTGAGGTCAGAGGGGCAAGAGGGAGGAAAGAGTAAGACCTAAGCAAGTGGAAGATAAAAGACAGCTCAGTTCCATATATATATATATATATACTCCTTGCCCGTATGCTGTGCTTAGTGCGTCTTGGCAGTGACATTAACCCGCACACACACACACAGCAAATAGTGGCAACTGTTGATGGAGTAGTGAGAGGTAGGGGGAAGTTAGGGGAGTGGGAGAAGTGGGTGGGAAAAATGGGTGGCGCTTTTCCTTTGCCAGCCAGCCGTTTTATTGGATGTGATTGTGCGGAAACGCAAAACTTTTTGCTGCTTGAAAGAAAAACTTTTTCCCATCACTATATACATACTATATGATATATATAAACGTATACATCGAAGTATATATAAAACAGAGGCAGTGGCAAAATTGTGACACGAAATGGCGCAAAAGCAGAAATCATAAAATGAAAACAAAAAAAAAGTGAGAAGCGAATTGCGAAGCAGCAGGAAAAACCCATAACGCACTCAATAAATGTTGGTGGAATGGCAAAAAGTATTCGTGTGCGACAAACAAATGTCGCGGACATTTTTATTTTGGCCGCAGGGCAGCAGTCAAAAGTTGAGTGTGATGTTGCACGTGTATCTGCCACGGAACAGCGAGTCGATAAATGTTCGAGTAGGTGCCACAAACGCCGCTGACAAGTGGCAATTTTCAATTTGCAAAAATACTTAAAGTTCTTCAACATTTCAAAGTCATTTAATTTTCACATACTTTAAGTCAGAAATTTACATTTAAGTTCATTTAACCTAAAGCTAAAAAGTTTTCAATGATAACGATCAGTTATTAACCATTTGCGCAAAAGGGGAAATAGTTTATTAACATGTTTTCGAAGGCAAATCGTCAAAGTTTCGAATGAGGCACTTACAGCGGATGCATTAAACATTAGTTTGCCACTTTCCAAGTACCACAAAGTCAACACTTAAACTTATTATGCTTTGCCATATTAACGGTGCACATAATGAACTTCTCTTCAAATTGAGTAGAACCAAGGAGCGAAGCGCTTTTTAGGCGCGTCCAGAGCAAGCTGGCCATGACTTATCCAATTGTCCTTTGTAAATATAATTTAAAGTTTTTCGCCCTACGATGCCAAAGTCAATAATAATGACCATATAACCAAATTTACTCAGTGCACAACTTGAGCTCCGGCCTGAGGTTGAGTTGGAGTAAGAATAAGGGTATGACTTAGGGTTTGGGCATGTGCCATGTCTTGGCCATGGTGTTGGGCTTGGTTCATTCTCAGCAAACGAGGCAGACAGCAGCTGTCAGCACAAGCAACCCGCCTCCTGTCTGCCATCTTCCCACCCTCTTTCATTCAGATTTTACGTTGTCTGCAGCCAATTTCCAGCAGCAACGTTTCGTATTTTTTTGTTGTATAACACAAACGAAGCAGGGACTCAAAATGGGGGCAGCAGCAGCCCATTAAAAATAAATAAAGATTACGACAAGATGAACGTCTTGATTTATGTAAAACAGCCTCGGCAAAACGCCCTCGAAAATGGACGCCTGGGATTAGAATTGGCAACTGGGCAGCCCATACACCATCATGTTATACGACTATTGAGTTATTTATATGTATGGCTCAAATCGACCCCCATATGGCGTACTCTGCGTATGAGTAATGCATTAAGTGCTGACTTGTCAATTGCCTCACACTTATCTTTTATGCAGAATGTGGGTCGTGTACTGCGTCGCACTCAACTGGCCGATGGACTGGAATTGAAGCAGGTGACAGTGCCCATTGGTGTGCTGCTGGTTATCTTCGAATCCCGCCCAGACTCATTGCCCCAAGTGGCTGCTCTTGCCATGGCATCGGCCAATGGTTTGCTCTTGAAGGGCGGCAAGGAGGCTGCACACAGCAACAAAGCCCTAATGGAGTTGGTCAAGGAGGCGCTGAGCAGTGTGGGTGCCGAGCATGCTGTGTCCCTGGTGAGTTACATTACAATCGATGTCACCTCATCACTCACTTCGACACTAAATACTGAATACGTGTGTGTTAGGTGTCGACACGCGAGGAGATTAGCGATCTACTTGCCATGGAGAATCACATCGACTTGATTATTCCTCGTGGCTCCTCGGAGCTGGTGCGCAACATTCAGGAGCAGTCGTTGCACATTCCCGTACTGGGTCATGCTGAGGGCGTCTGCCACGTCTACATTGACAGGGATGCTGATCTGAAGAAGGCGCTGCACATAGCTCGTGATGCCAAGTGCGATTATCCAGCAGGTAAGTCAAAGATGAGCATAAAATATTAATTTTGGTACATTTTTACGTTTCATTTGCAATTAAAATAGTAATATGTGGTTACTATTGTGTATAAATATATATTTGTATATGACCTTTTTATTACAATTTTTGGTAAAACCAAGTTTTCAATTGTATTTCAATTGACTTCTTATAAAATTTGTAATTATTTAAATAATTTTTAAAATTCATATTTTTACTTAACTTAAAATATTCGAGCTTAACTCAATTTTCATAAAATTTAAAATGTATTTAGTTTTTGATATCTTCGGTTTTTATTTTACTTCTATATGTGTATCTTATAACTTATTAATTTGAATTTTTTTAATTTAAATTTCCCTTTTCACATTTAAAGAACTGAATTCTATTCCATCTGCAACTTATATGTTATTCAACCAAAATTATCTATTTCCATTACTAAATTACATTTACTAAATTAGCAATTACTTATACCTAATTAAATTTTTATTAAACTTGAAAACTGTGAAATTTAATTGAAATCTCATTCATTACTAATTGCAGCCTGCAATGCCATGGAAACGTTGCTCATCCACGAGGATCTAATGAGTGGAGAGATTTTCAACGATGTCTGCAACATGCTGAAACGTGAGGGAGTCAAAATCTATTCGGGACCGCGTCTGAATCAGCAGCTGACATTCGGTCCGCCTGCGGCAAAGAGTTTGAGACATGAATACGGTGCGCTGGAGTGCTGCATTGAGATTGTGCCCAGCTTGGAGGAGGCCATTAATCACATACATACGTACGGAAGTGGACACACCGATGTCATTGTAACGGAGAATGGTATGAAGATTGAAAATTAATTTCAATTGCTTGCAATTGAAGCAGAAAAATTGTTTGCTCATCGCCCACATGGGAGTAGAGTTTCGGTTGGTTAGCGGAAGGGGAATTTCCTTTTGAGCTAATGACAGTTCAATGTGCGGGTTATAAATAATTGTTGTGAGCGCCCCTATAATGCATAATGGTTGCTGAAGTTTTGGCATAGTTCGATTTATGGCCAAAGCTTACGGTGTCAAGAGAAGGATATAAAGTGTCATTCAATGCAGATAGGAACTCAAATGGAATTACAATGAGAAATTCGAATTTGCTTGTCAAGTTTATTTATTTTATATTTCATTTCCGCCTAAGCTAGTTGATGTTGGTCTTCAAATAATAGGAAGTAATTTGTGTAAATTGAATGGAGCTTAGCTAAAGACTTATGGCCTTTGAATAATATTTCAAAAAGTGTTTTTGTGGTGAAATATGAATTTTAATTTGAAAAAATATGTACAGCTCAGCCATTTGTAATGTAATTTGTATAATTTGAATGGTGAATGCAAATGCACGTTTGCCACTGTGTGATCTGACCTGTGTGGTAATTTAATTAAAAATGCCAATGCCAAACAACGACGAGTAAACGAGAGTATAAGCCAAGTTAGCTGTGCATTTGCATGCGTGATGCGTGACGTCATCGAAATTGTCGTGGCATACTAGTCGTATACTCACTCGAATTTGTAATGAAATTGCTGGCTGGGGTCAGGTTTTGTTTAGCTAAATCAACTCGTGATGGCTGCCACAACAAATTTAAATCATTTGGGAAATTAATTTTGTTTAGCATTCAGAACGTTCTCATGTTTGCATATTGCATATTGCACAGACTGCATATTGCATTTTCTATATGGTATTTTTTTGCCTTTTTACGTTTCCATTTTCATTTTCCATTTCCCATTTTCTATTTCATATACATATTTTCCACTTTCCGTTCACAATTTCTCTTACTGAATTGTTGTTTTTGTTGCTTTTTTTGTCCATTTCGTGCAGATGCCGCAGCAAAGCATTTCCTTGGCAGCGTGGACAGCGCCTGTGTGTTCCACAATGCGAGCTCGCGTTTTGCGGACGGTTTCCGGTTTGGCCTTGGCGCCGAGGTGGGCATCTCAACGGCACGGATCCATGCACGTGGCCCCGTCGGTGTGGAGGGGCTGCTGACAACCAAATGGATACTCAACGGTCAGGATCACGCTGCTGCGGACTTCGCTGAGGGAGGAAAACGCACGTGGATCCACGAATCGCTACCCATTGATTAGTTTACCTTTCGCCTGCAATTTTTGTTTGTTCGTTTTAGTTTCTAAGTTCTCTATGTACATACATATACATATTTGTAACATATTTGAAAGTAAATTGTGTTTTTGGCAATGCGGTGCACCTGCATCATCATCATCAGCAGCAGCAGCAGCAACAGCATAATGATGGCGTGATGGAAGTGTAATTAACTGGGCTTAGTCGCTGTAAGTGTAAGAGAATGGTTACTGGTTCTTGTGGTAGCTGCATGATGACAGCTGCCAGTCGCGGCCACATGGGAGAAATTAATTTGAGTGGAAAATATTTGAGCGGGCAACTTGCTTAATTAATAAAATGTGTAGAGCAAAAGGGAAAACTGTCAGCGCGTGTCTTGGGCGCTAAAGTTTCTCAGTGCTGGCGCAAAGTTCAGTTCAGCATATGCCACGCCCACACACAGCTGCACACAAGGATGAAGTTGTAGTTGGAGCCAAAGCTGTTCGTGAAGCTGACGCTGAATCGCCTTCGTCGACGCTTTGTTGACAGTAAAAATTAAATTAAAATGACTCAAGCTTCGCCCGGACGCGGATGGCTATTCGTTGCACGGTTTTATTTTTTAGACGAGCTGAGCATGAAAAGCAATGCGAAAAAATATTGAAAATATAATCATAAATTAGCCATAAAACGTGAACAATTTTCGCTGGCCGAAATTTCGAAGTCACTTGGTATGCAAGCGTCGCCAAGTATTTTAATTTTTATGTGCATTAAAGCAAGTTTTCAGCTGCATGTGTTTTTTTCCCCCTTTCTTTAGTTTATAGTTTTCAGTTTTGGTCTCCGCACTTTTCAGTTTTCAGTTTGCAGCTTTCTCTTCTGGCCTGGCACTTTGGCCAAAGTTTATTTTAGTGCCGCACGCTGCATTGCGTGCCAAAGAGCCACCGTGGCCCAAAGGAGCACCACCATCACCACCACCACCACCACTGACTGCCCTGCACCACCACCATCGGCACCGCTGCCAGTCATCAAGGTGCCAGTCTGCCCTGCCAGTGAATTTCGCATCACTGCAACGCTTTTAGCCACCATTTTAGAGTTAGGATTTCGGACAGTTCTCTCCCTCTACTTCGCATTCTCTGTCTTTCTCTCCATTTCGCCCATTTTGCAATGCCAAACTCTGTTATAGCCCTTTTCACTGTCATATTCTTAATTGCTAGGGTTGTGCGTAAACTTTCAAATATAGAAAATATGAGCTTATTGGAATGTTATTGCTTAGAAAAACTTGAAAAACAAAAGGTTAAAATATTTTGAATTTTTTAGACAATATAATTACATATTTAGGTTACTAATATTTTGATTTATAATATAAAAAAGTTTAAGTTAAAGATGTAAAATAACTGTAATTAGATGATTCAAATTATAAATAGCAACTTTTACACATTAAGTTATATTAAACATAATAATGTATTTTTTGTCACATAATAATAATAAGCCAAAACAAATTCTGAAATATATGTATATTATTCTTTTATATATTCTGGGAGTGTTGCGTTAACTATAGAAAATATCAGTTTCTTATACAGTTATTGCTTGGACAATCTTCATATAGAAAGCTTAGATTATTTTATATATTTCAAATTTTTATTTTGACCAAAAAAATTTTAAACATTTCAAATATCAAAAAAGTGCAATTTATCATTGTAAATATAATGTAGATGTTAATAGCAGCTCGTACCCGTTTAGTTGTATGTATTAGATTCAATTTTTCATACGGTATCTAAGCATAATAATGAACAACAAAAAAATGCAAAAATATATATTATTTTCTTCAACATGACAAACATTAAATAATGTATATAAATAGACAGAAAAAGTTACAAAATGTTGTTATACATGAAAAGCTTTTAATAAAATATGATAGCCCTATATTTTTTAAGTTCTCTATAATCTTGCAATGTATTATTTTTCTAGTATAGACCAATTTAAATAGTGAAATATATTGTCTATTATTAGTGTTGCCAAAAAGCGAGCTGCTTTTAAAATTTGTATTAAATTTCTTTTATTCAATGATGTGAAATATTTGAATAACACACATTTTCAATAATCAACTGAATGATGTTGAGTTCTTTGAATAAAAATAAAAAAAGAACTAGGAAGTCAATAATGAAGAGCATTACTTCCGACAAACTTTTTGGGAAACTTTGAGTTCCACCCCAAATTTAGAACGTTTGGAGCATCCAGTATGAGTTGATGCCAAAGTGTGCAGTACACGAACATAATTTTTAGCCATTTCAACTGGTTTTTGGCGATGCAACGTTCTGACAATGATACGTATACTGTCTGTACCTGCCTGTGGCAACAGTCACGTACTTTTCAATAGTTTTGCTAAGCACTTGATAAAGTTTTTGCCCCAGAGCCGTTCTGACTTGGAATGTACCTACTTCACACTCGTATATTCGTAGAGTCGAGTCTTACATTCCAAGGTAGAGACTGCATTTATTTAACTAGACAGGCCTCATTCTTCACTTATTTGATAAAGCGAAATTATGCGCTACACTCAATTAAAATAATAAACAGCAAAACGCAGAGTGCAGGGCATAAATCTTGTAGTTAATATTACGTTAAGATCGAGCGATATGCGCCGACACTGACAACCGAGAAATTGTCGAGAAATGCACTCGCGCCTTTGCTCACACACACACATACACACACACACACACACACGTGATTATTTTATTTAATTTCAATGTAATCTCTGCGAATGTATTATTTCTTTCTGATTTTTTTTTTATATATTCTGTACATGTTGTATTATTTTGTTGTGGCGACGAAATTTTCGGGCCGCACCATCTATGGGCTGAGTGAGTGAGTGCGAGTGCGAGATGAGTGCAACAGTTGCAATTGCAACTGCAACTGCTCAAAGACATTTTGTCACATCATCTAAAATGTTGACTAAATGTCGCAAAGTATGTAGTACACTACATTGTTTTGTACAGCGAATTTATTTATATAAAAACTTAAAAATATAACCACAACGGATGCCTATACAAGTCCTGCCATACAAATTCGCCGTCATGCAACTCAAAGACTGTCGTTTTGGCAAATGCGGCAGACATCATTTACAGAACATGAAATGATACAAGCTAATAAATAATGTCTTACTTACATGATTACTTAATACTCTATCTGTATATTGATGTTACTTTTAAGATATTATTAGAGAACTAAACTAGAGTTAATATAATCAATTGATATCCAAATGCTAGAAGACTATAAGTAGAATAATAAATTAATGTCGAGTCAATCAATTCATATATTATCAGCAATTAAAATAATACAAATATATAACTATGGTTATATAAAGAGAGAGCTAAAAGTAAATTAATCAATAATTATAATAATTGAAATACATAAGAAAGTTATACATCTAAATGATATGCAAGTCAATCGGTTTAATCAAAAGTGTAGTTGAATAAAATACCATTAAACATGCGCTACTAAAATGCATAGCTATAGAAAAATATGGTATACAACATTATAGTATTCTGATTACAATTTAAGATAAATTACTTGGAATAGGGCTGGTTTTATTCTATAATTAATCAAACTATTATCTTCTATGTTGTTCGTATACCATATGTTTAATGCCTCTTGTTACCAGTGAGATTAATAAGCCGCCTTACCCAAACCATTTGAAGATCAAAAATAAATGATGTGTTGTCATATCTCCCTGCGCGTCGCCTCCCTATGCCTTTGTATCCGTGCCACTGAGCACACAGAATTCATCAACATGTTACTATGCCGAAAAAGATCCATTGTTCGACATGCCGGATAGAACTTATTTAAATGCAGATGCCGTTCACTGAGAGAATCACTCTGATTGCTGTCGCTGTGCTATATACACGTCGTGAGTGCTTGTTTCCTATCTCGATCGCACATCGCACAAGGATCTAAAAAGGAATAACTATCTGGGATTTTTGTATTTTTTTGTAGTGCTGCCTGCTCGCTTAACCCAATACTCAAAACCTTAAGCCAAAATGTGTGACGAAGAGGCATCAGCTCTGGTTGTGGACAATGGATCCGGCATGTGCAAGGCTGGCTTTGCTGGCGACGATGCGCCACGCGCTGTCTTCCCATCCATTGTGGGCCGTCCACGTCACCAGGGTGTGATGGTCGGCATGGGTCAGAAGGATTGCTATGTGGGTGATGAGGCGCAGAGCAAGCGTGGTATTCTCTCCTTGAAATATCCCATCGAGCATGGCATCATCACCAACTGGGATGATATGGAGAAGGTCTGGCATCACACCTTCTACAATGAGCTGCGCGTTGCCCCCCGAGGAGCATCCCGTCCTGCTCACTGAGGCCCCACTGAACCCCAAGGCCAATCGCGAGAAGATGACACAGATCATGTTCGAGACCTTCAACTCGCCAGCCATGTATGTGGCCATCCAGGCTGTGCTCTCCCCTGTACGCCTCCGGTCGTACCACGGGTATTGTCTTGGACTCTGGTGATGGTGTCTCGCACACTGTGCCCATCTATGAAGGTTATGCCCTGCCCCATGCCATTCTGCGTCTGGATCTGGCTGGTCGCGATTTGACCGACTATCTGATGAAGATCCTCACCGAGCGTGGTTACTCTTTCACCACCACCGCTGAGCGTGAAATTGTGCGCGACATCAAGGAGAAGTTGTGCTATGTTGCTCTCGACTTTGAGCAGGAAATGGCCACAGCTGCTGCCTCCACCTCTTTGGAGAAGTCTTACGAGTTGCCCGATGGCCAGGTCATCACCATTGGCAACGAGCGTTTCCGCACACCCGAGGCTCTTTTCCAGCCCTCGTTCTTGGGCATGGAATCGTGCGGTATTCACGAGACTGTCTACCAGTCGATCATGAAGTGCGATGTGGACATCCGCAAGGATCTGTATGCCAACAATGTGCTGTCTGGTGGTACCACCATGTATCCAGGTAACTAACCTGAACTATTTGAAATTGTAATAGATACTTAATTGAATTCTTTGCATCTCAGGTATTGCTGATCGTATGCAGAAGGAAATCACTGCCCTGGCCCCATCGACAATCAAGATCAAGATCATTGCCCCACCAGAGCGTAAATACTCCGTCTGGATCGGTGGTTCCATTCTGGCCTCTCTGTCCACCTTCCAGCAGATGTGGATCTCCAAGCAGGAGTACGATGAATCCGGTCCCGGCATCGTGCACCGCAAGTGCTTCTAAGCAATCAAACAACAAACGAAACAACAACAGCAGCAAAAACAACAACTACAACGAGAACAACCAGAAAACGACGCAGAACAACAACAAGTGGCGTTTATATATAGCCTATATGAGAAGATCTTATACGCATATCTTATATCTGACATTGGGTATATGTTTAGCAATAGGCAGGCGAGCTGCATCTGGGCGCCAGCAAAAGTATCTTTAAAATTATATTTAGTTGAAGAAGTTGAGAGGAACGATACGATGGAGAAGTATAAGAAGATTGAGGTAATGGTGAAAGTGGAGAAGGAGAAGCAGAAGGAGGAAGACAAGAGACCCCTGAAACGAGCAGGCAGAGCATCTTTTATATTTAGTTTTGATTTTGATTTCGATTTGGATTTTAATTTGTTTCTAAGTTACACACGGAGCTGACCAAAAAAAAAAATAAAAATAAGATAGACAATCGGATGTACAATAAAACCATATAATATGTGTCCAAAATGACAACCAACCAACAAACAAACAAACGAAGCAAGCAAAACATGCCGTCAAACAATTCGATGGAAAATCTGCGAAAGTTTTTTAATTACACCCGGTCAACGACTGGGGGAAATTCTTTTGCCACAAACCATAAACGAAAACCGTCAATCAGTAAACTTTTCTAGTAGCTGTCTCTCCCTCGCTATCCTATTCCATACTCAAATCTGTATGTGTATCTGCTGCCGTAAACGTATCCGTATCTGTATCCACAATAGGGGACAACCTAAATTGCCAGCCGGACTAACTACGCAGTTTGCTCAGCTGTCAAATTTTTCGGCTCAACTTGGTCGCATATCTCACGGAAGTTCCTCAACTTGTCCAGATGTCGGTGTCGGTGTCTGTGTTTGTATTTGTGTTGCTTGCCATGATTTATGCCTCGTCTGAGTGACTATATGACCGTGTACATATGTCTTACGACGTCATGTATCAGCTGTGTGAGTAGAGAGCAACTTAATGCTTGTTATGCTTCCCTTCGCTTACATGTTATATATCTATATATAAATATGTGTGGTGCATAGTTGAAATATTCACTGCAATGGCAAAGTTGTGCAGTAACTTTAAAAACAACATGCTAAAGACATAAAACCAACAATGAACAGCTCAAAAAGTGTTGTAGCTGTCACTTGGCCAAAAAGTTTATTGTGGTTACGAACTGGGCCAATGCAGGTGCAAAAACCGCTATGTAATTACTTTGGTCAACACGAACAAAAACTTTTCACCGCAATCAACACAAAAAAAAAAGGTGATGACAAAAAGACTGGGAACTTCTATTAGAATTCGGAAGAGTGAAACTAACTAATTGAGTTGACAAACTAGTAGTTGGCACAACTGTTTGACAAAGCGGGTTAACAGGTTTGAGCAAATAGAAATACATTCTTAAATTCTCGAAAGTATTCACTCTTGACGCAACGTTCCATTCAAATTGCGTACTTACAGTTTTTGACTAACTTTAAATATATTAGAAACACAACTAAGCAAAAGTTAAACGATTAACTTTACAAACTTCAAAAATATTTGGTCTTCAACTAAGCCAAAGTTAAAGCAAGTATATATCTTAGACAACTGAAATAGTATTGAATAGATGTGCTTATTATACTCGAATGTATTCACTCTTGTTGCAACATTCCATTCAAATTGAAGTGAATACATTCTGATAATTTCGAGATAATAGAATTCTATTATGAATGCTTAGTCCGCCCTGACCAACAACTTAAATGTCAATTGCATGCATTTTCTATAGATATCAAATGACGCATACGCAGTGTGTGTCAGGAAGTTTACATTTGTCCAACGGTCAGTCAATGTCTGCTTCCTCTGACCTCTGGCTCTCCTGATTTGCGGTTCACATGTGTGTCTATTGTTATTGCCGCTCCATTTAGCCAACATTTGCCCATTGACAACCCGAGTGCGGTATCATTATTTAGCCAAAACTGAATCACAGAAATTAGGGCCAAACAATTGGGTCAGGTTAAAAGGCTCTTGGCTCTGAAAACAGGCGTTCAGTCACCAGTTGGTCAGCCACTCAATCAATCAGCACAGAACGGAAACCAACTGGAGACAACGGGACAGCAGCAGCTAAATGCAGCAGCGGGGAGTCTTTGGGACTATCAACAAATATCAGGCGTTTGCATTTGCTTTTGCTTTTTGCAATGGGGCCCATTTAATAAAATGCCTGGCAGTTAGTAGAAAGCCGTTAGCTTTTGTTATTCGACGCTGTTTCTGGGCATTTTGCATACGCCTTTCCGTCTACCCGCCAACGCTTTGCCACCAAGTGGAATGGCAGCGCCCACAATGTTGCACTTATTCCCCTTAGACAACAAAGCAATCAAGTGGGGTATATGAAAATCGAAGCTACTTTCTTTGTTTTCTGCATAGAATGCTTCTTCTAGTATTTGTTAAATATTATAGATTAGTAATTAAAAGTTTAAAAATAAATTTCATTACATTTCTTACTTGCATTCATAAAATTGTATACATATATCACATTATTTTGGTGTTAGATTTTGTTAGATATCAATTCAACCTTGTGCAGACTGCCCTTAGTCAGTGGTAATAAATAAATATAGTAAATAAATTCGAACAATTTTATTAGCAATTAAATTAGTTATATTTTAAATTTATTCTTCTGTGGACTGTCCATAGATAACGCTAATTAAAATACGTTGCCTAAATTGAAAGAATTTATTAATCAATTTATTTGATTTTCAAATAAAAACAATTATTTTTAATTTTCTAAAATATTTTTTTAGCATTTAGTACTCTACGAATTGTAACAGAGTATTACTTAGTCGCAATAAAAGATATTAGCAACACATGTTTGTTGCTGTTTAACACTCTTGTATGAGCATTAAATTGAATTTAATTGCAGCTGGCGTCCAGTTGGGATCTGTTGGGCTGTTGTTGCTGTTGTTACTGCTGTTTGTTTTGCTTGTTTGCTGCATTCATTTTGTGAAAATTGTTTTGTATTTTGTAACTATTACATAACTGAGTTGCTATTCAGTTTGCCCATTGTGCTTGTTCTAGCTTGTTGATTTTATGCTAATTTAATGCACTTGGTCAGTTTCCTATCTCTCTTCCATCTCTTATCAGCCATCAGCCATCGTATATCGCCCATTGTCCGCCCCTTTCATTGATATCAATATAATTTGCTGCTAATGCGAAGTGCAAACGCAACGCATTATTTGCCATTTTCATTATGTAAATTTTCGCAAGCGATGCGCACACAAATATTGACATTAAAGCCAAGCTAACGAGTTTGAGGGGCACACAGGAAGTGTTGAGACTCGAACGGAACTTGGACGTGACTTGGACATGACATGAACGGGAACGTAAACGAGAACGTGAGTTGAGCTCGACGGCGCTTGCTCGTTGCTTTTGACAAGCTAACAAATTGTTTTTCCGGCTTGAGGTGCACCACATGCAAACAGGAAATTAATAAACAAAAGAAACCCAACCCCATTACAACCAACAACAAACCCCAAAACTGACCCTAACAGATTTTCACTTCGACTTCGACTTCAACTCCGACATCGACATCGCCTCAATTCGTATCAACCATCACCGTCATCAGCTTTTACATTTAACTTAAATGTAACTTTATGATTCTGATGCCCAAAACAGACAAGCGAGAAAACCTTTTCAAACCATCAGCTGTTACAATGAATCCATAACTTTGTCCTCAGATACATTCTGTTTTAAGTAACTGGGTTGATAATATTTGTTATTGGCAGTGCTAAACGAGTTTTCTTGTACTATTGAATTTGAATTTATTTTATTAAATAAAGAAAAAATAACAAGGTTTCAATAAAATTTGGCAGTCGAAGCTAAATGTACAATTTTATTTTATTTTATATTTATTTAACTGTAAGAAATTTACAACTGTCTGGTAAAAAAAAACAAAAAATTCAATTTTTAATTTAATTTAAATTTTATTTACAGAACCTTTTATTCAAAAAATGGCTACAAAAGCTAATGAAAATAACAATTAAAGCATCTTAAATATTTGTCGCCATAAACCAAAATTTAAGAGCTTTAAAAAGTGTTTAACGAACCAAGCTTATTCAAAACTCATGAACCGAACCGAAGTCAATCTAAAATCTTGTATATTGCAACCCTGGTTAGTACACACATTACATTTCTTTTTTTTTTGAGCTTTTTCAATAATCGCAGTACTTAATTAGACGCAGCCATTAATTGAATTAAAAGCGCACATAACATACTATATACACAAAGATAATTTGAGAAGTAGCAGAGAGAGAGAGAGAGAGAGAGAGATAGTAGAGAAGAGAGGAGGGAGAAGTGAATGGTAGAATCTCATCAATGTTGTCAACGTTCAACGTTCGTTGTGGGTCCCAATGCAAAGAGCTTTTAACGTTGCCATGGAGTTGGCATATCCTTTCAGAAGGATGCGTGCTTATCGCCAAGGCGGCATTGCTGCAAAGTTTATGAAGCCGCGTACACCCACACACATACACATGCCTCTTACCTTTATAAATAAGCCCTGAAGAGAAGACAGGGACAGGAAGGAAGGATAGAGAGAGAGCCTGGGCTGCTTTTGGTTTTGTTTGGTTGTTGTTTGCCGTGGCTCGCTACACTTCACTGGCTGCGCCAACATTGACAAAGATGCAATAATCGCTTCATTCCAGCTATAAGCCTTAAAGCTGCCAATGCAGTCATGTATAGGCGTCTGCAGCAACGCAATACGACTAGTAGTTAGGTGCTTTGCCATCTGATGAGCAGCAACTGAATTGAAAAGGGCTGCGAATATGCCATAAGGGGCACACACAGATATATATGAGAATGTGTATGTGCGTTGCGTTCATCACAATTCATCCTTGACTGAAGCTGATGCATTGCAACAGTTTGCATTATCCCGACTCACTCTCTTTCTCTCTCTTTTGAACTGTCTTCTTCAGCTGGTCGATATTTCATTGCTCATTGGCTCAGCTCAATTCAACTTCAATCCATTGGCACCTTGCTCGACTAATCCCACTGACACTTCTTTCTTTTTGCTTTTCTTACGTTTTTTTGTGTCTAGTGTTTGCTTGTTAAATTTTCCCACGTGCTCACTAATTTGTGTGCAAATTATGTCTTCAGTTTATTTTCTTTTCTTGTAAACTGGTTCAAACAATTTCGTGAGCTCAACTTAAAGAGTGCACTTCTATTCTGTAATGTCAACGCATATTGCACTTGGTTGATTTTCAGAGAATATAATTCTTATTCACCAAATTGCATCAACTACTGCCATTTAATTTTCTGTTCTTGGTTATCATGTAGAGCAATCTGTTTTATAAAAATGTTATTAAAATTCTCTCTTTCTTTATCAATTTAAATAATTGGCAACAGTTGTTGTTTAAATTGAATTAATAAAGAACTGTTTCATTTTTGAGTTTAATTAACATATTTGAATTCGGGAATTAAGCGAATTTATGCAAAAATTAAAAAACAAATACGCTTGGGGATAAATCGTAAAAATAAAGTGTCACATAAGTCAATATGGTTTCTATAGGCTGAATTAAATGGAGAGAGGAAGCCTGGCAGGCTGTTGAATGGGGAACAGATGGCACTTTAAGCCGCGCAATTTACATAAGACCTGGAAGATGGCGACTCGGATAGCGACTGCCGTCGCACAAAACGCAACAAGGTAAAGTGGGAAACATGTTGCTACACTTCCTTCCATCTCACACACACACATGAGTATTCTCCATTCACACACACAATCATATGTACATCGATGTGGATTCGCTTTAAGCAGACGCCATTTATGTGATTGCAATGCTCTCACAAGTTGGAGAGACAAACCCGCATAGCTATCGATATGAATACAAAGGATGGCGAAGGAGATGGAGCCACTGTGCATCTAATACAATAAAAGTGCTATGCACTTGCAGAGGGTAATACGAGAAGTTTTTAAAGACCATGACAATCACTTAACTTAGTAGTTTCATTCAAGTTTAAATTGGCTGAGAATGGTGTATTCTGGGAACAACAAACTTTTTGGCACAGCTTACACTTGCACCTTATAGTAGGATTATTGAAAAGAGAAAATGCTTAAATTAAGGCCTGACTTACTTCCTTACTTAAGTAGGAAAATCTAGTGTAAAATAAGAATGAAAAGATCTCGCTTGTTGAATACACTTTCTAAAATAATGTAATTGCTAGCACTTCGTCTTCGATAGTTGCTAAGAGTTTTAAAATAATTTTTGTATTTTGTCTTCATCTTGATAAAGCGTCTATTCAAGCTTAAGATATGTAGTTTATATATATACTATATATATAGTAATAATTCATGCTGAGATTACCAAATAATTTTTATTAATTTGCTTATTCCTATTATTTTGAACAATTGTTTAGACAAATGTGAAGATATTGTGAAAGTAATTTGAAGATAGCTGATTTGTTGGATATGCTTTCGAAAATTACTTCAACTTACACTATATAAGATTTATTTTTATTTATTTTTTTTTTTAAATGTTTTTCATAGTAATACGTTTTATTAAGTATTCATATGTGTTTACTAAATTTATTGGTAAAGTGTAAAGTAGAAATAATTCTCGCTGAAATTATAATTTCTTTATTTTCACTTGCCTTTATTTGATTATTCCTTATACAATATAGAAAAAAAACGTTTAAAGTCAATCTCTTAAATCAGAAATATTTCCTCAAAAGTCTGAAATCAAATCAATGTTTTAAAGCGAGCGAACTCCTCTTACCCCTCTTGCTGCGTAGGCATCGCAGCTGTGCTGTCAGAGTTAGCCTTGCCATGGCCACTTCAAAATGACTGCATTGCATTGCGTGAACTACACAAAGGACGACTTTGAAATCCAAGTCCAAGTCCACGCAGTCAACATTTCAGTTGCGTTGCGTTGCTCAATTTGGTTCTGCAGTCAGCTGTATGATGCCTGCCACACAATTGTTGCATATATAATTGTGTATTCGTCTTGCAGTGTTCTCTCTCCTTATGCTTTCGGTATTTATTTTCGTTTTGCTTTTTTTTTTGCACTGTCATAATGCCATATGAAGTGGAAAAATAGCAAAGTTTTGCAGAGAGCCAGCGATTACAGGCGAGTGAGAGTGGGTGATGTTTTTTAGCTCTCATTGTCGACTGGCTTTAATTTGGCTTGCACAACATGCCGCATACTAGTATTTGGAATTGCTATTGCTATTGCAAAAATATTTTGCTCTGAATGCTGTTCAGTTATGGTTCAGTTAGGGTTTTTTGGGTAACATTGCATACAGTTTTTAGCTTTTGCCAAGGGCAAAACTATTTTCATTTGAAAGTCAAACAAAGCCGCAAACTACACAGACAAGTCAAGTCGAAAGGGATGAGGGAGTCAATGGGGATGCCTTTTATAATAAAAACTTTCGAGCATTTGAGCTTAAAACCGCAGAAAAGTTGAAAACTTTTGCGTGATTTTATGAATATTGACCAATCAAATTCAATTCAATGCAATTGAATTGAAGGCGCCGCCCATAAAGAGCTCGAAAACTATTTAAAAACAATTTTTGAAATAAAACCGACCCAATATTACAATTTAGAAGTAAACCCATTGATTTCACTTGTGCCTTTTCGCAATTTAATTGCGAAAAACCCCTTTTCAATTTGCTTCTTTTTTTTTGTTGTGGCAAAGTGTTTACCCAACGCCCGCGAAAATCCCTTGAGAGTTTTTCACAAAAAATCATTTAATTGCGCACGGGTGGAAAAAGAATAAAAAACGAAGATGAAAAGTTTTGCCTGAAAATCCAATCAGCCAAATAATGTTAAAGAGTGTGTGAGAGAGAGAGAGAGAGAGCTGGAAAATCTTTTGTTATATTCACTTAACATATTCTGGGCTTTTATTGTATTTTTAATAAATTTGCATTAGGTTTTGTTGGCTTTTAATACAATTTCTGCAGTGTATTTAGAGCTTGGCGCCATTTTAATAATATTCCAGAATTTTATATTCAATATTTTCATATTACGCAAATTCCTGCTGGTCTCTCGCTCATGCACTCTTTCTTTCACTAGCTATTTCTTTTCCCCATTTTGTTTGCATTTTTATTGTGTTGTGCCTTTGGCTTTCTCTTAATATTGTACAATATGCACAAGGTGGATGGCAAAAAATGAAAGAAGGCGACTGGAGTGAGAGAGAGAGGGACTGGCAAAGGGAAAAGGTCGATGAAAATATGGCAACTGTTTGCGGCTTACAGTTATTGTGTGGCTTAGCTAAACGAGTTGGTAATACAACAGCAAAAGAGAGAGAAAGAGAGATAGAGACCATGTTGCGGTCATGATTTATGTGCTGCTAAGAAAAGCGCATGAATGACGGACGGATAAGGACAAGAAGCTGGGTAAACTCATCACAAATTCCACATAAATGGCAGTTGATGTAAGGGAAAATATCAAGGTTCACAATGATAAGATACGCACAAGCTGGGAAATTTATTTGAAGTCACAGTTACTCGACTTACAAATTCATTTTAATGAGATGTCACTAGATGAGATTATTTTAATTTAGCACAACTTGAGCGCTAATGTTTATTCAATTTTGATTTCTATGTCTCTGCCGAGTTTCCACAATATCTAATTACCCACAAGACATAGTTTGATTAATATTTAAGTAATAGAAGCAGGCTTAAATTAGTTATTGTTATTATGTTGACTACATGATTTAAGCCTGCCTGTTTGGGGCATAAATTAAAGCAGCATACATAATAATATTAATTAGCAACGCTCTTTTGGGCAGCAAAGCCAATTAAAACTTCTGACAATTGCACACACGATTTGAGTGGAAAATAAAACTACAAACCCGCTCCTCAACAGCAATTTTTAATCATTAATTCGAATGTCATGCAGTTTTAGTTAGTTTACGTACCGGAAATAAATGCAATTAATTTGTTGCGAACAATTTGATTTATAATTTTCCCCGCTGCTGCTGCTGCTGTTGTTGTTGGTGCTTGGAAAACAGGAATATTGTGTACGGTCATAAATAACAGTTTTTAAAGGACGTATTACGTATACAATTTTTATATATATTTTTTGCGGTCAGCGCAGCTGACAGAAACACTTGCCGCACTTGTCGGCAACACCAGAGAGTATTCCCAGCCAAACATCCAAAATAGCCGACGGTCTCCGCAACACACACCAAAGACCATTTCGAGTGGCAACTTTTGGCAATTGGAGGGTTTTTTTTGTTTTTAATTCGATTGTGGTTTGTGTTTGGCCATCAGAATGCGTGTGTTGGTGTATGTGTGGCCAATAGCAAAGCGTCAATAATAAAATGGCACTAGATTCGATTTGCCATTGCAGCAGTCATTGGCATGTTTTGCACGTTTTTAATATGAAATCTCGCTGAGTAGTTTTTATAACTCTCAGTTGGAATTCTCTTGATGGCCGTTGATGTAACCACAAATCGTGTCATACATATGTGCATGAATATGGTCATAACGCGGTGGCAATTTGTGCAACATTGAGTGCTCTAACGACCATTCAACAGCAGATCTAAAGCTCAATTGCAATTAAATATTTATTCACATACTCGTATCCGATGTTTTAATTGATATTGTCAAATATTTGGCATATTTTTTGTTGATTGTATTATTTAATGGTAATTGAATTTAATAAATTTTGTATTCATAGCAAGTATTTGCGTGCCATTTTTAGTATGATGGAATTACATTTGATTATTGATTTATATTATGTTTAATAATCATAAAAACGTATGCATTAGAACTCACTTAATAATGATGTGTTATTCCATAACTATTTGTCATAATTCTCTTTCCTCCGCTGCATCACATACTCGTACTCGCGTTTATCCATATCCATTACCTGTACGCCTCATTAATGCATCACGGCAATAAAAGCAAACAGCTTACAAACAGCTCGAACAACTTTTGCATGCAGCGAGCTGCGAATTCCAACCCAACTATGGAGTTGCATTATTTGCCCAGAGACAATGCTCGCATTTTACCCCCGGCTGCAGCTGGCACACACATTCAGTGTGTAGACAGTGCTTCTGTTGTTGTTGTTGTTGTTAACAACGAGAAATGCAAATGACACACCATTATCCGCAACAAGAATAACACGCGACAAAAGCAGCGAAAAATGTGAAGATGATGTTGAGAAGCGTGAGCTTGCCACGACTCGTTTTTTGTTAGCTCTAATGGCTTTTAATTGTTTTATAAAATTGCGAAAAAATGTTGCTCTCCAAAATAAAGCAAAGGGAAAATTGCGGCAGCAAGGCAATGCGAAGCAACGCTATGGTTAGCAATATAACGCATACGCCTAGTTGCACACTGAGTACATTGCACCCCCGGCATGGCCCGTGGGTCGAATTTATAAACAAACCGCGCTGACATTTATTACCAGGCCAGAAAACTTCACAGCCAACCCTATTTAGTCGCAATTGCAATTAATTCAAGGTGTTTATGGGGCGGCCAGTCAAGCGGATTATTGTGTTTTGAAAACAAATTTGCAAATACTGGGTCAAGCAGCGGCAGCCGCAGTCAAAGAACAGAAATCCAAAAAAAAAACTTTAATTGGTGGGTGAGTCGACTTTTAGAAAACTTTTGCTTATGTTTACCATATACAAAGGTAGAAATTCCTTAGGTTGAGTATTTGCGATTATTTTTCCATTACGCATGCAAATGTTTTGGCACATTTAGCGGTCAAAATCAAATCAAACAAATATTTCGCTCTCTCTTTCTCTTTCTGTTCGCTCTTCTTGTGCACTGCTTTATCGACTCGACGATTTACTCTTTGCCTTCGTCATCGCGCTCTTTACGTGACCCTGTTCTCTTACTTTGTGGCGTCACGAAAGCAACGATTTTTCTTGCTGCCCGCGGCGCACAAATCAACAACACAATCTGCCCATTGAGTAGGTCAAGATACTAAACGAATTTGATTCGCGGAAAATATAAGCAACAACTTATTGTCGAAGAGTGCAGTGCAAAGAAAGATTTACTAGATGATCTTATTTTAACAGACGTGAGGCGTGTTAATAAATAAATTCATTGAGTATGATATTAGTTAATTTTCTATTATTTAGTGTGTGTGATAAAAATAGAATAGCTCTCTTTACATAATAGAGAAAGACAAAATCTCTCTGATTACTTGATTATTCTGAAAATAAAAATGTTATGTTTAATTTATTAAATTTAGAAGATCGAATGCATGAATTATTACTAATTTTAATTAATTTTCTACTTTTATTGTTTCTTTTTTTAATAAAAAATAAGTAATTTTTTTAGTTCAGTAACAAAAGTTTCTGGCAAACCCAAATATTTCAGCAATTTTTTTTTATAATTAGAATGATATACTCAAATTTTTTATTTAATTTTAATTCTTAAATTTAAGAATTTTTCTGATAATTACTGTTATTTTTTGTTATTATTTTTTAATTACACAAATTCTTTTACCCTATAAATAAAGTCTGGGTATTTAGTAAAATAATAGTAAATATGAATATTTTTCAGTAATATTGTGATAAATAAATTATGTTTTTCTTTCAATTATCAAATCCATGAATAATTATGATAATTAATATTATTTTTTTTATTATTATTATTTCCTAATTACACAAATTTGAATAACCTATAAAGAAAGTCTACGATTTAAGTAAAATAAAAGAAACTATGAATATTTCCACATAATATTATAATAAATAAATTTGGTTTAATTGTTGACTGTACTATCTGGATTAACATGAATTCCATAATTTATCGGTAGTATTATAATATAATAATAGTATACGCCATTCCCTGCAGACTGCTTAGCTATTCCACTTGGCACGGTTTAGCAGTTAGTTTCCCTATTTCCCCATGTATGTAGGGTTCATTTCCACTTCCTGTCACGTAATTTAGGCTGGCATGTTGTAATTACCGTTTGATGGGCAACTACTCAATGTTAATTGCAGTGTTTGGGTACCTGCCATGCACAATACACGGCCCTGTTTGTCAAATAATGAAACTCATTTGACTATCGATTTCAGCCAAAGTATGCAAGTTGTGCTCGACGCATTATTTCCCCTCCGCCCCTTGATATGGATTCGAATTCGGGTTCGGATTCCCACAGCGAGCTCACACTAATTGCAGGCTTTTAGCTTTAATATGCGCTGAATGCAGTTATTTTTTTTGGTGCTTTTTGCTTCTGTAGAGCTTTCACTGAGTGACGGACTGACAGAAACTCGGACAGATAGTCATTTGAAGGGACAAGCAGCTGTCCGACTAGCTGACTGACAGTGAGATTTTTTTGATAGATGCAGTGAAAAACGAGCAAAAGCAGAGTAGAGCAAAAGCGCCAAAACTTGTATAAAAAAGTATCTGTTATTATGATTGTTTAGTGCTGTCGCCGGAAATTTCATTCAAGTGGAATGCTGTAAAGGGAGCAAAACGCAGCAAGGACACCAAGCACAACAGCAACACCAACAACAACTGAAGGCGTCGAAACTGCATAGAGGAAAACAAGACACAAACAATAATAACTTATGCTTGAGATACAAAAAGAATAGACGAAAAGAAAAACACAAAAAACAAAGCAGATACACAAACAGAAACAAATAAAAGACAGCAGCACGCCCGAAAAAGAAAAAATCTACTGACAATTTTCAAACAAATGCACTGCCAGCGGATGAACGATGAAATGTATCTGAGTATCTGAGAAGTTGGCTGTCTTGCCAGAGCTCACAGCTCACAGTTCGCCATCTCAGCAGCAGCTCGGCATCTCGGCAGCTGGTACGAGAAGAGTTGCTTTGCATATTTCATGGCACTCGTAGTACTTGTGCAATTGCCAGAATTTCAACATTAACTCATACAACATGCAGCGATCTGAGGGGAATTGGAGCAGCTTGGCAACTTATTTTCCCTCGCACATGCGAGTGAATACTCGAATACATGCCACTAGTATGTACGAACGGGTACTCACTCACTCACTCACTCATTCGCATTCATCCACTGAGCACTTCGTCAGTGTCTTTTGGCGTAATTTTGTTTGCTGTAACAGTTTAATCATCGACATTATACGCACATGCAGCGCCTCATTTTTTTCGAGGGGAACTTCGAGGAAGGACTCAGCTCTGATCCCACACAACTTAAGCATATGTCAGAATTACATCCACATACAAGTGAGCGAAATAAATTTATAAATATAAGCAGATAGATTGAGTACAAGGGTTTTCTAATGAGTTGGCAAAAAGATTTATACTTCTATTAAGCTCACAAAAAAATCAGCATTTTTCTATTTCTGTAATGATAAAATTATTATTATGTGTTTGCTATTCTTGTAGTTTGTATTCATGAAACTTTGAACAACAACAATGTTGAACTGTAATTGAAGATACATTGCAATCAACTAGAATGTTGTTAAATATATTTTTCTAGAGTTGCAAATACTTCAAAATTGTAATTCTCCCATTGAATAGTTTGTTCAAATTTGAAATTCCTTGCTTTCACAAACTTCAGTGACGACTCTCGCCAAGAGAAACAATAAATTAATAGTAGTATTAATTATGTATGCTGCGAAAATGCGTAAAAATTAATGTTGGAAGATATTTCGTTGAGTTGAACAGCAAAAGAAGCGTTGACGGTACCAAGACCAACAGCAAACCTGCAGTGGATCTGCATTATTTAAACTGCTATCAGTGCTGGCAACTTTTACAAAGAACAACAAAATGTTTTCAAAGTAAAGAAAAGCCAAAGCTAAAAGTTATGCAACAAAATTATAACAAAAATATACAGAATCTTATTCATTTATTTCTTTCTTGTATTCATAGTATAATAAAACATACTTGATTTAATTTGAATAAAGCAAAAAATATTTCTGAGAATCGATTTCTTTTGTAATGAATGTGGCTAAATTGATTTAATGTTGTATTAAACATATTTAATCAAAATCTAACCTAACATTTATTTCATTTATCTCGTTTAGTCAAAAACAGAAAAATTAAAGTTTATAGTTCCATATAATTCTATCTTCTGGAAAAAATAATAATTGCAATAAGAAGAAAAATACAAGAAAAAATTGCCAACACTGACAGGCTTAAAAGACATTGGGGCAAAGACAAATATTGAATAATGCAGAACTCGAATATAAGGCTCGAGCATTTTATAGAGTGGTGATAATTAAAAAGAAAAAATATATCAGCTGCAGCTTTCGCATTCGGCTTCAGCCCACATGAGTTAAACTTATCTTTAAGTTATTCTCGACATTTTGCTTCTGGGATAGTAATGTTGAACGGAATTTATTCTGTTTTTTTTTCTCCGCACTCTCGTTTTTCACTTCGGTCCCCACAGCAGGCAGCCTTCACATGCAATTACATATAATTTTATTCAGTGTAAGTCTCATGAGCATGCAGGCCTGCCCGATGTGTGGCTTGTAATCAGTTTTAATGAAATGCAAACGCAACTTACGGAAAGCATCGCAAGGATTTTAAGGCGACGGCCCAACGGAAAATGCTTTTCAGCAGCTGTGCCCGAAACTTTAAGGCACTCTGTCAAAAGTGAAATGGCCAACAATTAGGTTCAAGTCAGAGACTGAATACAATTGAATTTCAATGCCTTGGCCAACTTGGAATAAATTTTGTGTATAGAGTCGAAAAGTCAAGTCAATTTAAGCGTGATTCAATTAAATGATGGCAAACAAATTGACTTCAAGTTTGGTTGCCTAGGCAATACCCAATAATAATGGTCATAACCATAGGGCAAATAAAGTGGCAAGAATACTTTTCTAATACATTTACGGGTTTTCTTAAAATAGGCAAACAATTTCCGACAAAATTTAATAAATGTAATGAGAAAACTTTAATATTTGAGGTTCAATTAAGAGCGTTGACAAGGATAAAATGGAGTTTAAAATATTTTAAAATATATTTCACAGCTCTTAAATTAAAATTATATTTTTCTTTTCAATTGTATGGAATGTGTAACTCAATTAAGAATAATTGAAATCTATGGTAATTCTCCTTGATTAAGTTTTTTTTTCCATTTACTGTATGCTCATGTTTCAATCAAAATTAAAAGCTTCGACATGACATATAAGTACTATATCGGGTAAGTATGTATATCGGCATTTCACATCACTCACGAACATAAACACATTTTAAAAGCATAAAGAAGTTCTCTGTCTTTTTCTTCTTTCGGTCTTGTGAAAAGTCCTAAAATGCCAATGCAAGAATAACAAACAGTGAAAGTCAAGGAACTTGTATAAAAATGATGGTAGTGTGATGACAGAAGGCCTCAAACTCTGGTTGCTTGCTGGCTGTTGTTGTGTTGTGGAGTGTATGTGTTAGTGGTTTGATAAACTTGAACTGCCTGTCGAGCTGATGGAAGCCACATGTTTGCCAAGTTTTGGCTGTTGCCTTTGTCCATTAGAGGCGGGCTCGTCGTCGTCTCAGCCATGTTTACTAATACATTTTCTTCTTTCACACAGCCAGTGTGGCGGCAAACACAGCATTGCCGGTTCTTATAATACATGGCTCAAGGCTCATTTATCGTGTCCTCTGCTGTGCTGGGCTGTCATCGTCATTACCATTTCATTTAGAAAATGCGCACGCCTACGAGCACAAAGCTACATTTGTCTTGGCCAGCCCCATTGGATGGTGCCCTCTAAATTTTTATATCGAAATAAAACAAATTGTGGAAATTTAAGTGGCCTCTCATCCTTCCACCCCCCGTTATTCGAGTTTTTCTTCCCATTCTATTTCGTTGTCCATTTTGTTTGCAAATGAGCTTTTATCCATTTGCTGTTTATTATGCGCCTCAATCGAAATGTCATTTGTTACTTAATGTGTTGCCTACTTTCAGGCGTCGCTTTAACTTTAAAACTTTAATGGCCCTTATGTGTGCGCGTTCACTGTAGCACACTGCCACGCCCCTCGCCACTGCAAGCAATAACGCCCACAGCAATAGCAGTTGATGTGCTTAATATAACTTAATTGCTGTCGCTGGTAACACATGTGGGCGCCATTAAAATCAAAGCCGAAAGCTTAAGGATGGCTTCCTTCCACCTAGGCACAGGCAGTTGCACTCTCTGGTCTGTTGATATTGTTGTTGGTTGCCTTGCTGCCATGCTGCCAACTCATCTATCAAATGCAAAATGAATGACAAACGGCCAGTCATTGCCGTGATAGCTATGTGACATATTTGTTGGCCATCGGGCGGACAGTTGTGGTCTCTTTGAGCCACCGCCCAACTGCACGCTGTGCTAACAAACCTTCGGACAGCAACGCGAAAAAGTAATCTCGGTTTATGCAAGTGCACATAAATTAATAATTAAAAAAGGAAGCAACGTAGTTGAATTTAAATATATTAAGTATGTTAAAAAAGGAATATATTGGTATGGTATAATAATATAATAAAATATAAATGTTTCTTGAAGAAAAATTAACATGAATGTTTCTTTGAAATTTCTATAAGAAAAAGAGTTAAATTTGGTGCAGAGTTATCTGACTTATACAATTTAAAAATTATATTTCATTTAAAAGCAAGTGATATCATATTATACGATTTAAAACAATCTTGTATCCTGAAGAATACTAAAAATGTTCAATGTGTTCATTTTGGTTCTGCGAAATATGATTTAAATATAAAACAAAAAACATGATTTATTTTTTTTATTTAAAATAAAAAATCCTTTATAAAAAGGCAAGAATATCAAAAGCTTATTAACATTTTGTACCCTAACGACAAATTTGCTTTAAAGAAAATTATTTAAGAAATAGTTTTTCATTCGGTTCTGCTTTAGCTCTTCTTCAGCAATTCCTTTTTGGTTATGTATATTGGCCATCTTCATCACTTCAGCCAACCACATTTATTTTCTTCGTTGCGGAACCCACGTTCATTTATCACAAACTCGGCACAACATTTACTAACGAAATTGTCATAACATGGCCATAATAGCTTAAGCCATATGGAAGCCACAAAAAGTTGCACGAACCATAACTTGCAAATTGTTACCAGTCCCGCAACGCAATCGACGAGGGTTGAGAAAACTTTTGTGTTCACTTTTTGGATGTAATTTGGCCAATTGAATTTGTATTGGCCCCGTTGAAGTCAATACGAAATACAAGTATGCGTATACCGTCATAGTCCCTCGATTTCCTAACCTATTCGCTGTCCTTCTTTTGTGTGGATGTGTATGTGTGTGCGTTTGTGTGTGTGCTGCGTGCTTGTCTGTGCGTGTTTGTGGTTTAACACCGCAGCCATTCAATCGCCCCCAACCGCCTTTCTCCGCTTCAACAAGTCAAAGCATTGCGGGTGGGGAAAACAGCAGTTGAGCAACTGCTTTAACTGCTATTCAGTTGGGGGGAGTTTTGGGTGTCCCTCTTTTACTACTACTACTGTCAGTTATTTACACGAAGCATTTCATTTGCCAATTTTCTCGCAGCTTAAATCAGCGTTGCATGAAAATGACAACAACAGCAGCAAAGGCACCGGCAACAGTAGGGAGCAAATGCCAATGCCAAAAGCAGCGAGTAGCTGCTGTAAAATGGCTGCAGCAAGATAAAATCCAATTAAAATAGCGTAGAACTTATAAAAAACACAAGAGACACACCTAGCACCAAATAGTTGACTACTGAATGCTCTGGATTGTGTCAATCAAATGCTTGAACTTAAAATTTGAGCATCTGAATAAGACGATACTACTATTAAACGAGTAAAGTTTATTGGAAGTACAAAAAAAAACATTACATTTTTTAATTTAAATTTAAGCGACACTAGAGTTAAATCTATTAAAGCAATTTAATTGTAGAGACACACTATCATATATGTATAATTCGCTGGCAACCATGTGTGCCACTTGTGACACTATTTAAAGTAAAAACACACATACCAAAACATTATTTATGTTGAGTAGAGACGTGTGAAGTGATTATCACTTTAATTAAAGCTAAGAATGTTTTTGAAATTATTTTTCTGCTTTAAGATAAGTGCAAATATCAATGAATTGGCTTGCAAACCAAAAAATTTTAAAGTAAAGCAGAAAAAGTTCCTAAAATCAATCTTAGCTCTAAATATAGTGCTTATCGAGTTTATGTTTATGTCTTTTTTACTGTAAATAGTGGCGCACGTGACATATAATATAATATTATTGACATACTTTTATCATTGACTTATTTTAAAATTTGAGCAACACAATCAAATAGTAATATGCTTTTATCATTAACTTAGTTCAATAGCAGACAAACACAAAAAAAGAGTCATACAAATAATTCCTTTATCAAGATTTAATATGTAATACAATTAGCCCAATCAACGTTATCTCAAAAGTGAGGTAATTAATTATTTTATTTGCATATAATTGAGCTAATTGACGGTAAGTTTATCAAAAGCAATAAATCGATTAGAGCAGCTCATTCCGCTACTTTAAATGTGGCTGACAAAAGAATAACAGTTGAAGGGAAAATTAATAGTATGTATTTGACATATGGAGACTTTAAGTTATGGTTTTATGTGAGTTGAATAACTAGAGGGAAATACAGTGTAAAAATATACCCTGATTTTGGTAGTGTGTTAAGCGCATAAAAAGCGTGTGCAAGTGTATAGAGGCAATAGTTACTTGGTTGAAAGTAAAACAAAGCATAAAATCTATTTGCAGCTGACGGTGGGCAGTGGCAGACAACAAAAGTTTATGCCATGTAAGTAACGACATCATAAATTTGGTTACCGGGGTCTACTATATGTATGTACGAGTGTGTGTGTGCATATCTCACCTACACATAAACGCATAGACACACACAGCTGCAGTCACATACATTGGCGGCTAGTTCCGTTTTAGTAAACAATTTTTTGTAGTGCCTGTTCCGTCCGCTGCCGCCGAGCAAACCCACGCCATTTAACTGTTACGCTTTTCATGCCACTCACCCCGCCTGGCGTTGCGCCTGTTTTCTTTTATTTTTTTTTCTGTTTTTTGTTGTCATAAAAAACCTGACAACAATGGTGGTAGTGGCAGCAGCAGCAGGAGGCGCTTCAACAGTTTTTTGCATTTCTTTTTTTTTCTAGCCACTCGTCAGGGGAAATAAAAGTTACGTTGACACGGACACCGCCACCAAGTGCCAAGCACTTTGCCCTATTCCCTTCTCTTCCCCAGCCCTATTCCCTGCCCTTTTTCCTGCCATAGCACTAAAGTCAAAAACCCATCGCAATCCCAGCCACGCACAGTTGTTGCTCTGTTGTTATCTGATTTTATTATTTTTTTTTCGTATTTTGTATTTTTATAAAGGTGCTGTTGCTTTTTTTTGCAGTTCCTCAACTTGTTATTGCCTTGAGTAAAATGAGCAGCGTATAAAATGTGTAAGAAATTAAAACGATTTGCTCAAATGGAACACAATCAAGTTGGGAGCCAGAAGTGCCACTGTAAGCCGAGAGGCAACGAGTAAATCTGGAAATGAAATACAACTCCAACTACAGATATCCCTCTTGGCTGCCAGCAACACAAAGAATGGGTGTTGTTTTTAAAAGTACTTCCACCTAGAAAATCAAAGCCCTTTGCTGCTGTAAGGGCCAAAGGCATTTAAAAAAGTTTAAGCTACTTGTTGATTTACTTGCAATGATTTAAGTGGATTACTGCCTTTCGAGAATGTAAAAGAAAAGGGAAGAAAAATAATAAAATATATTGCTCATAAATATTCTTATTTTTTAAAAAAATTAAATTGGTTTATTGACTGAATTTAAAAAATAGTTGACCTACTAATATAATATTTATATATTAACATCTTGTAAATATTTAAGCTTACTGATAAACTTGTCTCTACAAAATTGTAATCAGTGAAAATAGTATTTGTACGCCAGCAGTTCGCTCTTGTTTATTTTCTCAGTATAATCTGTTTTTCTACTGTGTATTTGCAATGGCCACAGGAATGTTATTTAGGTATTTAAAAAATAAGAAAGATTCTCTCTTAAGTGGAGGAGAGCTTTTTGTTTTGAGTTTCAGTTCAGTTTCAGTTTTGTGAAAGTGAAGTCCTTCAATTGCTTAAGTTCTTAGATCGAAATGTTTGTTTATTGTTTGTGCTAAGCTCGTCTTTGTCCGTTTACATTTCAATTAGTTGGAGTTGGTCGGACATTACATGCCACTGCGAATTCCAAGGCGAAGCACTTGAAAAATAACTTTAATTGAGATTTACAATGCAAGTTAAAATGCCAGCAACAGCAACAGTAACAACGATAACAACAACCAGGAAATTTGCTCTCAGCTTAAGCTTTATTGTTGTTGCTAGCAACCCAAAGGCTAAGGTCATAAATTTTAGCTAGTAAATCTCTTTTATAGGCAAAGTGGTGAATGGGTGAATGGGGGAAGGGGGCGTTGCTACCCATTGCAAATCTGCTTTAGCCCGAACGATGTTTATTTGTTTCGGCTGCCGTTCTCTCATATTAAAGTGAAATTGCGTTTAAGTAGCCGACTTTTATGGTCTCTACTTGCAGTCTTATATGGGAATATACCATATAGTATATCGTATCGTATATAGTATATATTGTATGTTCACAGTATGTATATTCAACAGTTTGCAAATTCAGCGCATGCTGCCAAGGCCAAAAAGTGAATTGGATGTGGCTAAAATAGCCGGGGCAACATTTTTGGCCAGCTTCAGCACACACTCAGGGCCTCCTCGCTCAAGAGCTAACGAGCTGAAGAGGGGCAAATGGTTGTAGACTCATAAGTACTTCATACAGACACTCACCCACACTCTCATGTATTTATATATATATTCTATATATGTATATAAATGTGTGTGTGCTGTTTCTGCTGCTGCTGCGGCTGTTGTTGAAATGATAAGCATGTGTGCAATTAAAATGAAAGCGTGCCTCCGATGTTGGTCCATGGTTGTAAATGTGACTGTGACTGCGACAACGGCAACGCCAAAAACAACAACAACAGCAACGTAGATATAACTGCTGCAGCAATGTGAGGAAGGGGGAATGAAATGGGTGATTGGCGGGGGGCTTGGGAGGGGAATAAGTGATACAGCGGCAACAGCAACAGCCACGCCGTAACCCATGACAATAAAACAAATGTCGCCTATTTTACATAAACGTTGTGTGCAAAATTGTTGGCCTCGTTGTTGTTGCTGTTGTTGCTCCTTTTATATGACCGAAAAATGTACAACAAATTTGCAGAACGAAAGAGCGACAGAGTGGAGAGAGAAGAGCCAGCGGACATTGAATACAGAGGCGTTGATCAAAAGGAGATTAAGCAATTTATTTTTCTATTCTAAATTAAAGAAAGATAAAGATCAGCTTTGTGACAAATTGTATACTTTTTTGAATTATTTTTAAGCTTTAATTTAAGATTTACAATTTAAGATACCTACATTTTTATTATGTAGTAAAATTTAATACAATGAATTTTATATGTTAAGCTTATCAGTTTTCCGTTTTAGACATTAATTAAAATAAAATATATATAAAATTTGAATACGTTTTCAATGCAGACAATTTTAATTGTAAAATAAACGAAACCGCAATAATATCTACATTTTTATTTTGAGGTATTATTTAATACTGTTCAGAGTTTAGAAAATATATAAAATTCGAGTATTGATAGTCAACAATATTCAATAATAACAATTTAATTAGAATATTTTTAAATTATTAATATTGAAATTTAACGTTTTTTATAATGAAAGCTAAATTTTAAATTCGTTTGAAATAACTTTCTCAAATTTTACTAAAATTCTGAATATTAAAATATCTAAATAAATTAACTGAAATGTGTCACTTTTAATGAGTTGTAATTTAACAAAACTTTATTAGTAAAATACTTGATTCACTTTGCCTTAAAATATTCTAACCGCTATCGCATTTAGTTCTAAGTTTCGCAGAACCAGAGTGATCCCTATCTCTGCACTTCACTGAGCAGTCCCATCCCCATTCAGTTCTCAGCTCGCCTTTAGTATGCAAACGCGACCTGACCATTAAGTGTTTACAGCGGCTCTCCAAGAGTCAGCGATTTCGACATTTTTTTTACTAGTCCCAGAGAGTCATGGTCGTAAAACCATGAAAAGGTTGCAAATTAAAAACGCATTAAATTTAGTTGCTGCCATCAAGAGTCGGCCACGTGTGGGCACTTGATAGTACCCAAAAAGGAAAAAAGGTCTTCAGCATATAAATCTGCAATTCTTAACGCCAATAATTAGTGCAAAGCTTGGACACGACTTTAAATTGCTTTGATTTTCGGTCATTCTACGAAATGTAAACAGTGCCAAGGCAAGGCTAGCAAAGCAAACCAAGAGCGAAGCCAAGGCCCCTATGGTCTGACACAGGAGGCTTGGAATGGCTGTAAATGAGCAATTAGTCGTAATAAAAACATCAGAGCAGAGAGGCAGAAACTAACACTCAACACCCTGTAACGAAGGTCCGGGCCACTAAGCTTGTTCATCTGCTGCCCTTCCATCCGCTGTCGCTTCCCGTTCTCAATCACCCTTACCCTCGGCATTGCCCTTGCCCTGTGACGCTACTCTTCCGGCAGCTGAAACGACGTGCACTTAATTCAAATTGCAAAAACTTAACCTCAACATGTGCGCTACTCAAACACACTCATACACATACAGACGAACGCCCACAAAACACTCAAACCCACACTCACACTAGCACACACACATATAGAGGCGTAAAATTAACACACTGTTATCCCAGACACACATACACAGGCACAGGAGCTGACAGCAGCAGTCACTGCTTAGACATGCAGCAAATGGCCGAGAAATGAATGAAATCCAAACCCAAATTCTCTCTAAGCAAATGTGTTCAGCAGAATTTCTATTTCTATTTATATTTTTCTATTTTTTGTGGGTGATTTTGTGTCCAGTTCATTTAACATTGGGCGGATAATAAAGCGATAAGCTCATACATACAATTTACTTTGCCAGCATTTTAGATTAAGTGCTGCAATTAAGATCGAAATTATCTACACTCAAAGTTTTTGCGTATTTCAAACGAAATTGAATCTGGGAACTGAGCAGATGTTGATGAAAAATGCAGCCTACGATGCGTTGGCATCACTGACAATGCTCGTCTGATGTACTGCTACATAAATACAAGCTGAGAGTTGTCCAGACACTGATAGACAGACAGATTGACTGTCGCTCATGCAAACAATCCAACTAGCAGACCGATGCCAACTCCGGGTTTAGACATGTCAGAACCTCTCTTTTCCAGCATTTTGAAAGATATTCATGTTATGTTGGGTGCATTTTCAGAGCAGTCTTTTTTTTAGATGGCACCTGCTGCTATTTGTCAGTGCTATGCACATGTTGTGTAAGCCATTTGCCTATTATTTTGACTGCATAATAACGGACGCATCAGGTTTATGAACTGTTTTCTTTTTGTGTTTGCAGCCTGGTTGGATGTGCCAACGTAATGTTGGTGTAAACGTATCCTTACATATCTGCTATTTCCGGCAGCAAAGCCGCTGCGCTGTGCTGTCGCCATCACACATTTGACATTGTCACGTCGTGCTATTTACATAAATAAATAAAAGTGAGCGAGCAGTAGAAAGCATATAAATTCCGCCTAAAAACGAATATAAACAATGGAAATAGGACTCTCTGATTTATATGGCACTTCAAATGCTCTTTAATTTTATTGAAATTAATTCTATTCAATAAATTAATATATATTTAAATTCCACTCTCCTTAGCCATACAATTTTGCTATAAATTTAAAAAAAAAAGTATAAAGAAATACAATTTTTAAAATAAATATTTTTGCTTTGATTCAATAAACGAAACTTTGTTTTGTTTGTTGTTTGTCACGCTCATTCTGAACAGTTGCAAACACCAAACAATAATCAAAGTCTGTCATCTCTTTAAGGGCATTTCGAATAACACAAATAAAGGACCTCATGCTGTGCGAGGTGTGTGCTCGCTTTGGGCCCGGCTTGTCATTTGTTTGTTTGTGCGGCTCATTTTGACGTTGGGTGCAAATGGGGCGAGCAACGACAAGCGGAAGTCCCTTGTTTGCCGTCGCTTTTGCGGTGCGGGCTTTAAGTGTTTACGTGGCGTATTAGTAATAAATGTAATGTGCATAAAAGTGTCACACGGGAAATGTGAGAGCAAGACTGGCACGTGGGCCAAGAAATTTCTTTGCACAGTCTGTCTCTCTTTCTCTAACTCTCTGAATCTCCGACTGTCTGCTCACTCATAAAAACAAATGTTTACAGTGTGAACCGAGCGAAAGGTCGTGAGTCTAAATCCGGGTGTAGATTTTTACAACTTTATTTTTAGCAGTGAGAAGCAGTGGTAAGGTCCGTTCGCAGTAAACAAGGAACGTCAAGTGGCGTCAAATGCAGGCACTTAATCAATCAAAGTAGAGAATGAGTCCCAACCGAGCAGCAGTTTGCCAAATGACAGCCTAACATAGCTGGGCAGACACAGGCACAGGCATTGGACTCAATAGTGTCCTTATTAGACGAGCACTGCTTTTCGCTTTCGCTTTCGTTTTCACATTTCGCATTCGCTTTTGCTTTTGGCAGCACAAATTATGGCTGCTGCTGTCCAAACATTGAGCATACTTTCAAGGACTTTACTTTGATGGACTGATTGGGTCCCATGTTGGCCATACTTTTAATGTGCCAGCCCGTATAGAGATTGTCTATGTATTTGTGTTATAGGGCTGTGGCCTGCAAACATATTGTAATCTGGTCACCAAATCCCTGTTTAATGCATTGCCAGCTTTCACAGGACCACACTCTAAGCCTCAATGTATCCCTTCTACTGCTTTTGGAATACTTAGCTGGTTTCTTTGCTAAGCCCCAGGCCTAAGACCTCGGCAGTATGTTGCATTTGAGCCTGTTATAGGGTTTAAGTAGTTGCTCTACTTAAAGGTTAGACAATTTAACATACAGAACATTGGGAGAGATTCATTGAAATTTCAACACAAGCATTAGCGGAGCTTCAAACAAAAATCTTGAACCCCTTTTAAATTAATTAGTTGATTTCAAATCTTAATGATGTTTGCGGTAACACCTTTTTGGAAATAATGATTATTAGCATTGGGCAATTAAGAAGCCACATTTTGAGCAGTGCTAATATTCCCAGTAGACTCAAAGGTTCTTAAACATTATTCAGTTATTACTACTTTCCTTTCGTTTCTTCTGCTATTCTTGAACCAGACTTCAGACACAATTCACAATTATGAGAATAGCCCAAGTATCCTTTTGCTTTGCTTGAACTTTGCATAAATTCACGGCAAATACTTCGCGGTACTTAGTCGCCTTTGGTCTGTGCGTTGAAAAGGGTTTCCTTTTGGCTATTTTTAATTAATTAAAATATTCGCGGTTACTGAAAATAATTCTAGACGCATATAAATCATACTAAATTTGATGGTCAAATACAAACATTTTCAAAATGAAATGTAGAAAGCTTTAAATTTAAAACGGAAACGGAAAACGGCTTATTGGCCAAACAATTAAGCTCACTCAAGTGTACAGGATAATATAAATAAAATACAACAAGCAAATGCGCGATGGGGAGAAAAATAAGGTGAAGATTGCAGCTGTAAAATCAAGTATTTCTGTTGCGGTTGTGCTCAAGTAGCTGCAGCTCAAATTAACTTGAAATATAAGTTGGCATTTTTTATTTATTTTACATCTTGGTTTTTTGGCTTTAAGTCGCTATTTTTGTTTGGCGAATTGTGTGGTTTATTTATGGCAGCCAACGTAAGCTTCTAACAGCCCAAAAAACAAACTGAAGCGCTCATAAATTTTATAGCAGACTACCGCAAGTATAAACACACAGCTCACGGCACAGGGCGTATGCGCAATGTCGTTGACTTACGACCCAAGCTATATACGACAGCTTAAATGTTTGTGTTTAGTAAATATTGTCCAACATTGTTGTTTTGCTTTTGTTTCTATGCTTTTTAATTTTTTGGTCTTACTCACCAGCCAGGTAACCGCATATTGGCTTATCGAAGTAAAATGGGACGTATGTGAAATGTTTTGACAAGGAAGGTTCCCTTCTTAAAAGTGGATAACGAGTTTGAGTGCTTATGGCAATTAATACATGACACTCGCAGTTGTCTCAGTCTGTTCTAAGGGACGGAGTTCATTAACTGCGGCACACGTGGCAACAACCATCAGCTGCCTGCTGCTCGTCGTCGGCGTCGTCGTTGTAATAATTCATAACCGGCACAATCAATCTTCTCAGTTCGACTCTTTCGGTTCATTTGCATGCGGCTGCTGCTCGCTCGCCCATTTGTAATGGTCAAGAGATGACAGTGAAAAGACGAGAAATACTGTATCCACCCGACCCATTTGTAAACAGTGCGTCTAAATTATTGCATACTGCATAAATAAATATTTATAAATATTTTTGTTATGATAGCGCGCATATTTCATCTCGTGGCATTATAAACGATTCCTCCAAAAATTTTATTTGCTTTGCTGTTTCCACACTCTTGTAATTTATAGACGCATTCATAGATTGAGTCGCTTGACTGATTATGACGAGTCGAGAGTTATTTCTCTGATACGTGCTGATGGTGCCTCAAATATAAGAATATTCTAAGACTTGCGAAAAAAATAGTGTGATGGGAATTTCGTTTAGCGTATTAAATTGACACAAAGTAAAGCGTTTTAAAACATATAAATTTAATGTTTTTCAAAAACTTATTTAAATGAATTGTATATCAATTACTATTGATCCATTTTTTATTTCTGATTATTAAAGATTTATTTAAATGAATTGTGTATCAATTAAATTAAATGTATAAATGACCCATTTTTTATTTTCACGCTCTTCCATTAAAAACAAACTATAAATCATGAAAACTCGATATATTTTTTGTATATTGTTTTCTACCTAAAACCAATAACAATACACAAATTGATAACTACTCTAATTCAATTACATATACTATACATATATGTAGTAATACAATATATTGTTACACTCAATATTGATTGTTTTTTAAATTTTATGCTTCACACCTAATATTTTTTTGGCTACTAATTTATGGCTTTTTTCATGTGCACTTTTAAATATGTTTTATAACTTTAGCACATAAAAAAATGTATTAAAACGATGGCTATTGAAATTCCATTTACGCATTTCATAATTGCTTTTATCAATGCAATGTTCACTCGAGTGGAGAGTAAAGTTTATTTGTTACTTTCTAATTGGCTAGCTGCATTATTTATGATCAGTTGCTGGCATGACTCTATCTATTTATAATTTATATGCTTTTGCTGTGCAAAAACAAATCGCATGTGTTAATTTTTATTGCCTCGCCGCATTGTCGCGCTCGGATATATGTTTATTTATGAATGGATAGACGTTCCACGCTCCGCGTTTCTCATTTGCAATTAGACTCGCACAGACATTTACTCTCACATACATTCATAGGTATAGGTGGTTGGCATGGTTTGATTTGATGTGGCTTTCTAAAAATACATATCTCAAAGTGCCTTCGGCTTGCCAAATGATATAGCTTTCATCGCCAGCGGTTTTATTATTTTCTCTGCCTTTTGAATTCAATATTTATTTTGATTATTTCTGTTGTAATCAGCCTTTGGCCTTGCCCACGACCTCGGCATTCGCTCGTTTTGTTTTTTCATTTTTTGGGTTCGGGTGTGTCAAGTTTAATGAACATTCACAATGCGAAAAGCGAAAAGCTGCTTTGCTCTGCACGCCAGACGGCGGCAATGAGCTTATCCATCGCCTGCGCGTTCCACGTGACGTATGTGCAATTTTCATTTGTAAAAATGTTTGTGTGTGCACGTGACCCTTTGTTGAAAGTTTCAAGGTAACCGGTTGCCGACAGCCAACTGCCGGTTGCCTTGCATGCTCACCAATAATTAAGGGAGCACCTTTAATATGGAAATAAAAAATTTGGTTATAAAGTTTGTTGTAAATAAAAGGAATAATTAAATTTCTTAGAAAGCCCATTTGTTGTGCTAATGAAATGAATTTAATTATTCAACTAAGTTGCCTTACAACACTTTATTAGCAAATTTAAATAATATTTATTAAATATACAATTCAATGCAAGTTAATATCAAGTTTCGTATAAGAAAATAAATTCATTTTCTATCCCATGCAATCCCTGAAGTGTACTTAAGCTGCTGCTAAATATGCCCATAGATATATACCAATTGATTTTATTAATTAGCTAACAAATATGTTAATCTGTAGAGAGTTCATGAGCGGAACATGTGTAGAGATGTTAATAAATAGAATCAATTCCATTTGATTTCTTTGAGGGTAGAAGTATGTGTTAAGTACGTAATCTTCTTAAGTAGAAAAAAAGTAAATTTAATACTTGAATGATTATCTAAAGCAGAGGCTAAATACCAATAAGGTTTGCTCTAATACAAAATTGTTGACCATTAGAGATGCTTTGCAAAGTAAAATAAAAGGAATTCTAAGCTGTATCACAGCACGGACCTATAATGTTATTTACTCTTCTTTTGTAGAAGAATTTTGCAAAAGAATTTTGCATCGTCCATTGCTCTGCTTTGAAACTTAGGAATTTGTTTTCCTTTTGAAAGAGCGCACCCTTTGTGCACAATGTTCAATAGTCAGTCAGTCAGTGCTTAGGTCAAAGGCCATCTCAATACAAGGCTGGGGCTTCATTAAGCTAACCTTAAACTCGTGACTTCGTGGGTCATTACGCTCATTATGTTGTTGGCCCCGTGCCAATAAAGAAAAGCTCATGACCGCAATGAATAAAGTGCTGAACCAATGAGGCGCACAATATACAATTAATTAATCTGACAAAGGTGCTTAGCACTCCCCAAAAAAAAAAACAAATAAAGCTCCACGCCCCAGACTTAAGTTGATGTCGAAGCATTAACAAGGAACTTTGCAAGTCAGAGGAATAAAAGAGGAGAAAGCAAAGCAAAGCAGTTAAGAGTAACGGGCCATAAGTAAGTAAGCCAATCCTCAAGTGCCATTGACTGTTGCGATGAATCCTTTGCTGAATTGAAATTAATTATAAAACACCTTTGTGCATAATTTCAGCGACAGTTTGTTGTCCTTTCTTTTCGAACTTGGCTATTAATAAATACTATATATTTCGGACCTCCCACAAGTTGCCGTTAGCCATTAGCCTTTAGGTTATTAACAAGTCTTTTGCTGGCCTGTCAACAATTGCCGTTTAGCGTTGCCAAGTCTCTCCAATTATGTGCACCGTTAGTCAAATGAGCGACTGACGTAGTTTTAGAGGCACGCACCGAGTGGCACAGGGGCAGCCATAGGACATTGCCACCCACCCTTCCTCCTCCTGCTCGGTGTGGGTACAGCAAACATTTTGCAATTTTCAGTTCAACAATAGAAAGCAATTACAAAACAAACTCAGCGCTAAATGAGAGTGTGGCAACCGGGCAAACAAAGTGTGATGAGTGGGCGTTATTGTGCGCGCGGGCGTGGCAACTGTGCCAACTCTGTATGCATGTGTGTGTGCGAGCGTGTGTAAGTGTGTTGATAGCATACACACATGACTGGGCTGTTGTCAGGCGTGGGCGACGTGTTGATTGGATACGCATGGAATGATTTTTGGTTGGCACACTTTTTTTCTTGTGGAGTGTGGCCACGCAAGTACATCAAACGTGAATGTAACCCCCGAAATGCAGGCTTAATAAAATATTTAATAAGTAATTCAATATGTATGGATTTTGTATGTTTTGCGAAGCCACACGAAAGTAAAGTTCAAAACACACAGTTTGGGGAAGCCAAATGAAATAACAATTGAAATTAAATCCCATTAGCTTATTTGTGATTGATGCGACATTCGCAGCGAAAACGTTTTATGTAAAGTATGTAGGTTGTATTTATAATTCTAGAAGAAAAAGGCACCCGCCCTATCAAAATAAAATTTTTTTACACCTACATAAATTAATTTCACTATTTAAATGATTAAATTTCTAGATTTTCGTTGATTTTATAACATAAACATTTCTTGTAAATAAAATATATTTTACATTAATATTACTAGTAAACGAACCAGTTCAGCGAATATTAAATTAATAGAGAAATAATCCAGAAAGGCAGTCAGAGTAGTAAAGAAATTTTTTTAAACACAGAATTTATAAAGAGTGCATGTTAAGTGAATCACATTTTGCAATATGTATTTTAAATACATTTATTAAAAATAAGTTCAAACTAAAGAAAAATTCCTCTCTATTATTTAGTAACTCAATGGTAACACATCTAATTCTCATTTACCAGCATTTTTAAGCCTGATTTTTCTTAAAAGTATTTATTTTTTATAAAAGCATTTTCATGTAATTTTCACTACTAAACATGGTTCTTTATCCCCTGTGCTACAAAAGATTGCGCTTGCTTCACACTAGCCACTAAGCACACCTATTACCATTAGCGAAAGTTGTGCATTTAAAAATATATGCGACGCTAATAAGCCATGTTGCACAATGAGTACTGCAACGCTTCTTAGCAGCTTCTGTTTGTGTGCATTGCGCATACGCCCCATGTGTTTGCGCACGCTAATTGCAATGGTAGCAGCACTAGCAGCAGCAGCAGCAGTCTCCAAAAAAGGCGGCCACTGTGGCATGTAACTAACAATGCATTTGATGTTGCCAAAAGAGGGCAACGCTTACACAAAATGCTGCCCAGGTGTGCGACTCAGGTGCAAGCAAATTAAAGTCAACTAGCTAACCAAAAAACAAGCAACAACAAATACAAATACCTTCAAATGCTGCCGGATGCTGTCGCCGTGGCAAACTTTGTGTCGTTTATTGTTGACTCTACTGCTGCCATTTCCGGCATCCGGGCAGCAACCTACAAGCAACCTGCAGACGGTTTGTTTTATGATTCCGCGCCACTTTTCCCAATTCAACTGAAATTTAACAAATTAAATTGCATGCTGCGGCATTGGAATTAAGTTGTGGATAAGTTTTACTTGTTTTACTAGAGTTTTTGGTGAGGGGGTGGTAACTAGTTGGCAAGCTAACTGGCCGATTGTTGGCATGTTTTGTGTTTTTGCATACAATTAGGAAGTGATGCCACTCACTCAGTTAGTTATCTGAAAGTTTTCTGTACCATGAATACCAATAAGATGTAAAAAGTACGATAGTTTGGCAGAGTTCCATCAATCATACGATGTCCCCGATGGCCTGTCAATGAACTCTTAACTGTGACTTATCGCTTCTTCACTTTGCCATAGTTTCTCAGCGATTTACGCATAATTCTCTGATATACAAATTATGAACAGCAATCAATCATAAGGTCTGGAAAGATATACAAAATATGCTCGGCACGTGATGCGGAAAAGAAATTCAAATCACTTTTTCCAAGAAACACTACAAATTATCTGTCTTATCTCAAATTGATTTATGAAATTTAATTCAATATTAAACAATAGTTTTTATTAGTTATCAGCAAACAAAAAGAGTTTTTTTTTGTATATCAATCAATTAATCAATCTCAATTTCAAGAATTTCCTTAAATTCAGCAAAAAAACATTTCTGTCATATATTAAATGGCATTTTCCATTACTTATTTATTCAAGATGTCAAATAAAACGTTTATAAATCAAGAGAAGCTGAATAAGCAAATTGAATTCAATTAATTTTTTGCTTAACCTCGACATTCACAATCATCAGCTCCATTTCGGAGCCACAAATGTCCTTCGTCCTTCGCCCTTAGCTAGCGCACACAAAAGGTAGAAGAAGCATCGACTGCAAATGACGTGCGCTGCTTGTTAGCAGACATCATGGATAACAATGGCAACAACAATAACAACAACAACAACAGCTAGCAAAATCAATAAAAGACATTTTCATTTAGATTGTCATCAAATAGAAATTCTACACACAATTCAAAAGAGATTCCCATGTTAACGGCTGCCTTACATGATGCCACAACTATTATATGAACATATAAAACAAGTATTTATTTCCCCTTCCTCATTTTTTTTGTGCTTTTTGTTTTTGGCTTAAGTGTGTAATAAAATGTAATGGGCTGCCAAATGATCATATTGTGGTGACGAATATACCACGCCCACTTTTACACGCACACTAAGATAAGAGCTCAATTAAAGCACTTCATTAACACGTTGCTGTAGAGAGTGTGAGAACTTGACTGAAAGATCTCCCTCAGGACTTTAAAGGGTAACTTATTTTCGTCACTTTTTTTGGCCTTCAAAGAACTTCAATGGGCTGTGCATGTTGTAAGCTTAATGGCATTAAAAATTACACATTCTAGAAGCCATGCATGGTTGAGTTTTGATTGCGAGCTGCCATGCTCATGTTTATTACGTATACGAATGGTTGTACTTACTTACATTTTTGTTTTGTGTGATTGCAACAAACATTTACAAACTTTTCAGCAAAATATTTTTTAACCGTTGGTTTGCGTGCTTAAATCATGGCCAGTTTCATCATAAATAATAATGTGGTCTCCATTAAATTGTTTGACCAAATCGCACAATCACGTTTAGAATGCCAGCAATCTCACACAATTAGTCCTTGAACATTCCAAACAAACACAAACACGCAACGAAATCACATAATTATAACACAAAAAGAGTGCGACAGCAACCAATTGTTGCTTAAATAATTTGTGGAATTTATTTCAAAGGCCGTTAATTAAATTGTCACTACAGTGAAAGTGTGCAAAAAGTGGTTTTGAATGTATTGGCTAGTTTGTTGCTATCTATTGCAAAGCCCAATTAAAATATCTGCAATAGATTTCTCCACAAATAATCATGGCAACATAAAATCTAAATTTAATTGCATGTTTAAAGTGACACTTGGCAAATATCGAATTATTTTGTAGTCACTAAACGTTATTCGTTTTTAAATTAATTTATATAAAGGAATTTATTATACAAAATACTATTTATGAATATTAATAGATGTTATAATATTTGTCAATTTAAATTCAGATGAATCAATACACTTACTTATTTTGTCTCAGAGATATTTATTATTTAATTCAAATATAAAAGAAGAGTAATAGCGTTAATGTTACAATATTTTACAATTTAAACCAAGAAGAATCAACATATATGATAATAATTTGTATGCCGATTTATAAAAAGCAATGCTTAAGATAAATTTGCAATAATTTAACAATTTAATTTAAATTGCAAAAATATATATACATATATATCACTATTATATTAATTATAAATATTACTGAAGAAGATTTACACCATTTTTATTATAATAATTACTATTTAAATTTAACTAAACAAATAATAATAGCATTATTATTCATAATTTCTTTTTAATAAAGAAAGTTATGATAAATATCACTTCAGAGGATTAAGAGTTTGTAAGCAGTTATAATAAGTCTTAATTCAATTTATGTAAATGAAATTTCCACAAATTAATAATAGTAAAATTTCCCTTGCATAATTTTACTTAAATCAAATCCGCGTGTCTGTAAATAGTTGATTTTAAATATTACTACACATTGTTTAGCCAAAATAGCATGCAATTATGTATAAAGAAACCGCAAAATTCAACCAAATTGCAGCAGCTCTAAGGGAGTCTGCCAACTGGCAATCGTATTAACATCAACAGCGCAAACAGCGCGTGCAACCAAAGTGTTGACTCAATGGATGTTTGGCATGCAGCACAAACGCACACATATACCGACTATAATATTGAAGCTCATGTGCAGCAGCAGGAATAAGGGAAGAAAACGTAGCATACAAATGAGCGCAGTCTGAGTTAAATCAGATGCTGAAGATCAACTGCAAACACAAAAAGCAAACAAATAAACAAACATTTAACCAGTGAAGGGGAAAAAGGGAGCAAGAGAATAGAAGTGCTAGGGATTTATGCAAATAGGTGGAAAAATAAAGAGCGTGATGGTTGTAGGTGTTTGTTATTTTTGTTGCTGCTCTTCCCTCGTAAAGCTGTCTGAAGTTTGCAGCACTTTCTCAAAGTATTTGCTTAACTGACATTTTAAAAGCATTGGCATGGCTTAAGCATGTAGCATTTTGGCAACTGCCAACTGCCAAAAATTTCGTATGGAAAAACTATTATAAATATTGCAAATCAAATTACAACTGCGTATAAATTGTGGAAAGGTCAAGGCAAGTGCTGTGGTCCACACACATGGGTGCCATAAAGTTATGCAATTCCTTGGCCATTGACAACATTTTAATTGTAAATCGGTATGATATATGACAACATGGGGACTGCAGAGACTTCAACAATGACCAACCAACGCTTCGGTATAGATATATCTTGACCATGAAAATGCAGGTAAATCTTTTTTATTATTATTTTTGTGCTGCTTTGCAATTTCTATGAGAATTCGTGTGTGGCTGCCATGTAAAGTGTCCAATAAACGTTGCAGCACACGGGAAACTGGAATGCCAAGGGAAATGAATGCATATGTAAACCTTGCGCAACGTATGTTGCACCTACAACGAATACATATCAAATGAATAACACTTGTATATTTTTCACTTCAAGCAGCAGCAGCAGCAAGAATGTTGCACAACACTTCTGAAGAAGTTTACAAATGAATGCACATATCCAAAATATCACAAGGGTCAGAGGATCCAAGTCAATAACTCTTGTGTGAAAAGTGCTAGAGAATATTTTCATTAGTTCATTTCGACATTATCCACACACGAACAACTAATTCGTATGCAAAGGCAATACAACATAATTCATGTTATTAAAATCATCATCAACAGAAAAGTTCGGCCACTTCAGCTTGTCGTTGAGGTAGTCACGTTGCATGTTGTTCAGCAGCTTGTTGAGTAGAACTTGCTCCCTCGACACAACACAATGCTGAGCATTTCTAAGGAGCATGCCGGCTGCTTGCTGCATTGCTATTGTGGCATATGCTAGCAATAAACATGGAAAACATTTTCCCAGCACAATCCCTCAACTCAACGTGCAAAATTTTTTGCACCTCTCACAATTTTCCCCCACTTTCATTATGAGTAAGTCCTTCAACACAACACAAACAACACTTTCGTGAAAAGTATAGAATAAAATGAACACATGCAACGCAGAAAGAGAGAGAGAGAGAGTGTAACAATGCAACAAGGTGGCAAGCACAAGTCACAAGTTGTTGCAGCGAGAGCTCAATTATTTGTGTAACTACTCTACCACAATATGCCAATTATTCCGTGTTCATTTCTATATTTTAATAGAATACTCTATTTAATTTTCGCTGTCAACTGCAGTTCGCGCCTCTTTCTACGCCTTAAAGAAAACTCTGTCTGTAATTGAAAATCAATTTCCAGTCGATTTCCATGCTGTGACGCTCAAGCTCGAAACTTTCCCCAAAAATCAATGTCCAATGCAATTACGCGACGACTTTTGCGTTAGCAAAGGTTTCATGTAGGTGTGGTTACTGATGTGCGTGTGTGAGTATGGGCGTGGCGTCGGCAAGGCGTGGTGCCCTTCAAAATGAGCAAAGTTCGTTTTTTACTAGACGAAAGCCAAAATAGCTATGCAAGTTAAATCGAGCAACAGCTGTGCGGCAAGTGAAGAAGGCAATTCAATTAGTTAAAATATGGCACACAAAAACGTTCAGTCAAAGCGAGAAAGAAAAGGCCACAAGACTGATTTATGCATAATCGAAAAAGTTTTAGGTATGAAAAGCTAATAAGACTAAAGTTTTATAAAAATATACATACATATAGATTTTTTTTGTTTTTTGACATTTATGTAGTTCATTTATATATATAGTTTTTGTCATTTATTTTACGTATTTACATAGTTAGCAACAAACACTTATTAGGCAGCAAACTTTTCTTCGCTTTTTGATACGCGCATAAACCATAAATCGATATGCGGCTTTAACCAGCTTGAGTTGAAACAATGCTTATGGAAATGCGTTTAATTGCAGCTTATTTCATAATATTGGCTCTTCATTTTTTTTTGTGTAACAATTTAATTTACATTAATTCCATTTAACATTTCGCATTTCACATGATGCAGTCACATGCTTACAACAACTCATTGTATGGATTTTGTCGTAATGATGTGCTCTTTAGCCACATTAATGCCGACAGAGCGAACTCATTTACTTATTGTAATCCTCTCATAATCCCCACGATGCTCTTTGAATTTCGCATTGGCAAGTTTCCTCACGTTTTACGAGTGTTTTATTTTCTGTTTTTATTTCGTTCCAAGTCGAGTGCGTTAGCCCTGCGTGTGACCGGAAGAACCAGGGCTGAATAAAAATGCTACTAGATGGATGGAAAATTCACTGCAGCTGGAAATTAATCTAATTAGAGCATTCAAGTTTTGTCTAATTTGCTGGCGCATAGTTTGGCTCTCCCATTTGTTATTTATTCTGGTTGCTGTTACACTTGTTGTTGTTCGCTGCTCGTTCGTTCTTGTTGGGCTTAGTGATTTTATTAGCATTCAACGCGGAAATAGCAATTAATTCCATTAGCGTCGACATCGTTGTGCTGGTTTCTAGACCAATTCCCCCACCACCTTGTCTCTGGCATTAAAAATAAATACCAAAGACCGCAATAACAACATGTACAAGACAGATAAAGAAATAGACAGATTGGAGAGAGAGAGAGAGAGAGAGAGAGAGAGGGAAAGAGGGAAAAGGAATGGAACGCTAAGAAGCCGAGGAACGCATTTAAACTGATCAAATCAGCTGAAATACTTCGTACCCAAATCTGTACAACTTTTTAATTGCCATAATTATTTGTGCACCTCAGGCTGATATCTGTCAGCCCTGTCAGAGTGACAGAACTTGGTAGGAAAAGTAGGTGACAAGGAAGCAGGGAATTCGCCAACCAATTTCGTCTAATGTGATTAGCAATTGTGGGCCACAAAAGAACTGAATTAAAGCGAACTGTTCGGTATTGAGATAGCTGCCAAACTGGCTAAAATAACAAATAAAAACTCACGTTTATTCTGCGATACATGAATTGCCAAATAGTATGTTATTCTAGTCTGCTATTTTTACCGAGGGCAATTACAATAATTAATGCATCATATCTTTGAAATAAATATAGATTATTGATTTGCTATTGAAATTTAATAGATAGTTATATGGTAAAGCCTTAAACATTTGCCAATAACGAAGAATATACTTTCGTTATCAATTAAAATGCTGATTACATATCAATTTATAAGATGCAGACTAAATTTGCAAATACTGTTATTGACTTTCTATTGATTTATAAGAATGCACATTTTTAAAAAATTAAAATATTGCATATAAATTTATCAGATGGGAATACGGATTATAAATTTTCAATTTATACATATTGAAGAGAAACAAAGTTTAAATATTGTCTTTAACAATTGGTAAAACGCAAAAAACATTTTTTATTCAGCTCATTTATTTATTATCCTTTTGAATTCAAAAATTGATTGCGAATTATCGATGCAAATTAAGTTTCGGTATGTATGCAAATAATATCATGAAAATATTGGGATTAAAAATTAAATTGAGTATTGACTGAAATGCAAATTTATTCTTAAATTAATGTATTAAACTTCAAGTTCAACTGCACGCAGCTTTAAATAAAAATCGTATTCATAAAGTTGGTCTCTTTACAGTATGATTTATTATTTATTCTTGCCCATAAGATATTGTTAGATTTCATTCACTTTGATAACCGAATTAACTGACCCTTGTCATTAATATAGTTGTTACATCAGTTACACTCTAATAAGTAGCCATTAAAGTCAAATTGTTAATATGTTATATATTATTCATTCAGCTAGTGGGCTTTTATTAAACATATGCATATTTATTGTCAAACTTTTGATGCTACTCACTGCAGATGTCCTTGTCAACTGACGATGATGATAATGTCGCTGTCGAATGGAATTTATTATTATTTCATTAGTTTTATTTATTTATTCAACCGCAAATGACAACTGTTGGCTGTTTTGTTGCGTGGAATGCCTCACAATTATATGTGACAAGTTGTGACTAAATAATTACAGTTTGTTCAGCTTGTTTACGCACAAATTGCATAAATTATTCATTGAACTAAAGGAATCCACAACACACCCGAACACACACAAAACATAAGCCAAAATAAATATGCTTCAATTATGCAGGGCTTTTGGTAACTAACACATGCATTCAGCCTAAAATGTATAATGTATGTGCAAATTGTTGTTGTTTTGGGTATTTTGAAAATTAAATTGATGATTTTCTAGCACAATTTAACCTGATCGACTTTTGACAAATGCCTAAAGCTATCAGCTTATTGCAAATGCAGCAGCAGACTGCTCGAGATATATGGCACAAACATGACAATGAACATAAATAGCTGTTGACAATTAGCAGGCCCTGTTTTAGTAAGAGATAGCAATACTCGACCCATAAATAGATAGAGAGCGAGAGATAAAGTCTGCTTGGGTTCTTCACATATCGAACTGTGTAATTTATGGCATTTGTTGTTAATTTGTCTGGCCAACTCTGGAACTATACACTGCCTGCTTGCGGCCTGAATGCCCGGTTGCCTGCTGCAAACAAGAGCTAAGCCAAATAGCTGAGCATACAGTGCGTATGCTTGATGTATGGCATACAATGGCAATAGAGCTTAGCCTGCCCCAGGCTATTATATGGGCCTTGAGGCCTCTCGCTTATTTAAACCGCCATTGAGTAATGGCCTTCAAGCGTAAGCCACAAAACTAAACGGCTTTTGTGGAGAGCTAAACAAAAAAAAAAAGTATAAGCGAACACAACCTATTAAGGCAAACATTTGCTTTAATAAGAACAGTTTACGCCAAGTTCGCTTTGCTATAAAAACTTAATATCTAAAATAACATTTTATTTTTATTTCTTTGTTTAAATAGTAAACAGTTCTATCAAGTTCGTTTTGTTATCAAAAATAGTAGTATAACATTCGATAATAATAAAAACTTTAAAGCTTCTAAGAATTTCTTAAGAGTTTTAAACTAAAGACTGTAAATGTTACAGCAAAAGAAAACTGTATAAAAATTAATATTTTCGAATTCAAGAAATTTTCTAATTTCTATATTGCCTAAATATTCATTACCTAAATAAATACCTTGAAGTAAGAGTTCTGATTTTACTTTAAGAAATATTTATAAATATTTTTAAAACAACTAAATTTTTTTAGCGAAATATGATCAACATAAATCGAGGCAGAGAATGTTTATTATCTATACATTTTTGGAGAATGATTAATCTAGCATTGAGTTGTGTTCAATACAAAATTAAAAATTAGTTATTAAACATTTTCATTTAAGAATTTTTTAAATTGAAGCTGACAGTGTCGGTTATCTAGCCTTATATATTTCGCTCAATTGACCTTTTAATCGAGCTCTTACATGCTTAATGTAATTGAGAACGTAATATATATTGTTGTTGCTCAATGGTTAATACAATTGCCAGCAGCCTCTAAAGGTCAGACTCCGTGGCCCTCCCACCAGCAGTTGCTGCTGCTTCTGTTGGCCACGTCACGCGTGTTGGCCAGGAACAAAAGGGGGAGCTTCGTTGTTGCTGCAATTGTGATAGTTCCATCGTCAGCTGCAGGTCTTTGGTAATGTGTGTGTGTGTGTGTGGGTGTGCCCTGTACTTTGCACCTGCAAGGTGTTCATAATTGTATGTGAAACTTGTTGAAGGCTTCAATTATGATGTGTGTGTGAACACCTTCACTGCATACACAATACAACCGCAGCAATGTGCGCGACTTGCATTTTCCCCTCTCAACGAAGTTGTTGCCTTGACTTGCTTTGGCTTCGCTTTGCTTTTCATGTTGCAGAGACTGTTCGTGGCGTTGTTGCTGACTGTTGTTGCTGCTGCTCCTGCTGCACATGCTGGATAATTGGCGTAAATAGCAAAACAGCAAATTGCCATTAACTATTGGAAAAATGTGCGCAGTGCTTTCAGCCCAGCTCGGATTCTGTTCGAGACTGGCTCCACTCTGTGTGTGTGTGTGCGTGTGTATGTGTAGGTGTTGGGTGATTACGTGAAATGCAATTAAAAATATTTAAGCTGCAGCAACATGAACAACAGCAGCAACTACAGTATAAATAATGACGAAAAACGTAACGTTTATTAAAGCTACATATCCAGCTTAAAGCGGGTTAACTCACTTTTATTTTTTCAGCTCACCATGACCATCATCGTCTTTGCTTATTTTTCAAGCTTAACTTGTTTCAGGTTGATTTTGGGTTTTTTACCCTCTGGATTTTTGGTATGCAGCTCTTATTATTGGCCATAAACTGGGGATTTTGTAGCGTTTTCACTCGCTGCAGTGGCTATTAATTAACAAGGGGATTTTCTTCCTGTGGTTGTTACCTCTTTTCCATTTTTTTTTTGTTGTTGTCCACGTTTAAACAGTGTAAGTGGCAACACAGCAGGTGGATTAATAAAGCGATAGCTGTCGGTCTTTTTTTTTGAAAGACTGACAACAAATTTAAAGCTTTATTCACGATCCCAATTGATTGATTCCGATAATCGAGAGCATTTTATACAACTACAATGATTAATGAAACTAAATATGCAATAAATATTTAGTCTTAATTAATTTTTAATTTGAATTCATTAAACTGAAAGAATAAAAGAATATCTATAAAAATTGAATAGAATTTAAACCCACGTTTATTTTGAACAAGCTCTCAAGTCGCTTATTTAAAATTGGAATTTCAATTTATACAAATACTGCTCTGTCTGCATAAAAACTGTTAAGCTGTTGTCTTCATCTGCATTATTATACTGTTGCTCAATTAGCTCCTAAGCGCATCAGTTGGTAGCAACAAACAATCTGCTCCACCTTTAGCAGAGTCTAATGTGGCACATTTGGCTGGCTGTCGCTTTGGCAAATCTTTCACATATGCGCATAGTTTTGCATAATTCGAACGCATTATCTAAAATATTCGAAACAACACAGACACACACACTAAGTCTCACACACTCGCAGTTGACGTTGATGGAGCAGCACAAAAACATTGCATAATTTGAGGCGCGCTACAGCACTAAGCGCATTTAGAGCAGGCCTCAAAAGAGCATTAAGTCTTGTCTAAAAGACGTTGCAAACTGCGCCACTTGAAGCTCAACGCATGCTGCTTATTATGTTAATTTCCATGTTTGATGGCCTTAAAGCCGCCCAAGGATCAACTCTCGCCTAAAGGCTGAGAAGGAGACATGTGAGCAAAGCCTGCCTGCGACTAATGCATAAATTCTCGAGTATAAAAAACCAACACATACATAAGCCTATACGTATGTATGTATGCAAAGCTATGCAAAGTTGGGCGTTGGGAGCCTATGCATTTGCAAAAGACCACGCCCACCTCTTTGGCGTCATCGCATGAGCAGCCGCGCGTGTTTTATAGCAAAACAAAATGAGTTTCTCGCATGCCTGCTCAACCTCTAACTGCAACTGCATTAGGGGCAAGGGACGAAAGCGAAAGCCGTGGGGCAGTGATAAGAAGGCAGCAGGGAGGGAGAGGGCGGCGAGGTAGTTTTCCTGTTCTCGCACACAGGTGAGCCACCATAATTGAGCTCGAATATAGTTTTGCATAAAAATGCAAATTGTCACATATCCTGCACATTTCTATTTAGTTTTGAACATTTACCACATCGACATCGTCGACTCTCGACTCTCTCTCTTTCTCTCTCTGTAAATTGTTTGCCGCTTATCCTGTTTGTGGCATCTCTGCCCCTGACTTTTCGGGTGGCAAGCGGGTGGCACGTAAATAACGACAATATTGTTACGGCTTTTCTCGACTTTCTTTCACAAAATGGCAGGCAATTTGTTTTGAGCTGCCTACTAAACGTTAGCCGGGCTGCCAATTGTTTGAATTTTACCCGTCTACTGCGCAATTCAGCCTTAATTGAAATGCAACCAAGCGAGTTGTGGCGCATTGCTCGTTGCACTCGTTGCACTGGTTGCACGTTGCGTGAGTTCCACTAAAATGGTCGGCTAATTGCACTTTGGTTGCGCAACTATTAGCACTAGATCAGTTTAAGATAAGCAATTCATTAATACGCATCAGCAGCGTTTGCAGCACAAGCATGGCTTTTTACTATGTTTTGTTGTTGTGGCTTAATTAGTAGCATAAATTTCACATTTATTTACATTTCTAATTTTCGCTATATTTTTGACAAATCAATTAAAATCTATTAAGCTGAAATTTAGGCCACCTGAAATTGTGTCAATTAATTAGTAAATCGTTTAGAGGTATTCAAAAAGGGTTGAATACCAACAAAACATTTAGCTAAAACACCCAATTATTTAATAATTAAATGAATTATGCCATTCGAGAGTCAACTTTAACTGTTAACCTTCAGCTTAATCCTCTTAGCCATTTCCTTGGCAACGTGGGGAGTAGAACTAACGAAATGATATAATTATTATACAGGAATTTTAATAATTTTAGAACATAATTAATTAAAAGTTAATTAAAAATGAATTGTTGTGGACTTTATAAATTAATAAGAGTTAATCTGTATATAGAAGCTTCGGTATCATGAAAATACAATTCATAACTATTTAACTAACAAATATTAACAAATTGCGACCGACATAACCACTTTATTGCAATTGAATTGCGTTAACTCCGAAAAGTCTTTATTGTAAATAAATATTTTTTTAAAGCGTATATTGATATAATGCACACAGTGGAAGTATTTTGACTTAAAAAGTAAATAATAAAAAAATATTAATAAATTTCCATAAACTTTACAAATTAAAGCAAATATGAATATTATACATATACAGTACACCTTTTGAATTATTTATTTTAAAGCACATTTAATAAATAATTAAATAACAAATATTAACACTTTGCTATAATCTTCACAAATCAATAAAAATTTAATTACGTTATCTACGAGATGAGTTTTATTTACGATTATGTTCATAATAAAACAAATAAACAAATAGTGACCATAGTTTATTCATATTGATATTGATGTCTATAAACAAGGTAGAGTGAATATGTAGGTTAATTAAAAATTGTAAAACCTGCAGATAAACGTATAATAATGTGCTTATTCAACAAAAATCTATTTGCTAAAATAAATAACTAAAAAAACACACATTGTGGAAATACACAATTTAAAAAAAAGTCTGAATTGTGATTCCCTTGTGATTGTGTCATTCAGCTGATTTATGTGACTTTTTGCAACGCATATTCATAATCTTTCCCAAACTACGATTCAACATTAACTGCCCAGCTATTGAAAATAAAAAACCGGACAATGCATAAAAAACTTGGCCTATTTTAGAGGCGTGCATAAATCACAGATACTTTTGAAATAAATGGCCTTCTGCATATTAACATGCCCAAGTCATAAATGCGAAAAAAAACATGCATGGAAAACTTAATAAGATGTGCAAAGAATAGGATACCAAATACACAAACTCTCGAAAAAAGGAAAGAAATGAGCAGAACAGTGGTACACAGGACACGAGCAGGACACGAAAAGGAGACGTGCAGTGGCGTCAGTCTGTGACCGCGAGGCTTTTACAAAAGTCAAATAAAGCCCAAGAGAGGCCCAGACAGACAGTCAGACAGCGGGTTTCACATGTGTAACATGCAATATATGTGCGAGTATATGTCTGCCTAGACAGCTGAACACAACCAGACTAAAACCCAAACCCAAACACACACGCACACACACTCTCACTCACACACACGCAGCCATTCACATACTCGTGACTGTTGCCTTGTGCTTGTATGACTTTGGCTTTGTTTGCTTGCCGGATGCGGAGCAGGCGCCATTTTGTCGCCTCTGGACATCGGTCGGATTTTCTTAAGCATTCAACGAAACTAAAGCCAACTAAATGGCCAGTGAAAATTGTTTAAACACAATTTATTCAGCTTTGCTTAGTCAGCAGTTGATTAATACAAAGCTCTCGTATCGAGGACTTTTTGGAAAGTGATAGGCTGACAAATTGCTAAACAAAATCTCATTCTTATCCCAGGATGTGTCATCTAAATTCATTAAGCTAAAGAGATTGATTTCTTGAGTGGAATTTAAAATATTTTATGTTGTGTTGTATTATTTATTAAGAATCAGCTTTAACACATTAGTTCATTGCAATTTTGTGTATTCTACATACTTGAATTTGTTGCAGATGTCATATAAATCTTTTGCACAAGTTTTGGTCGCTGCAGGTGCGGTTTCAATTTAATTGCATTTGCCACTGCATTTTCATTGCGCAAAAAACAGAGAAAAGCAAGAGAGAGACTGAGGCACAAACATTTCGCAAAACCAAAGACTGGAACTAGGGATTCCTTTTACGCATTATTATTTAACTAACAAGTAACTAGAAAAGTTTTAATACTTTGGTAACTTTCGCTTTAAATTGTTCGCTGTTCGCAGAGGACAAAGTGGCGCAGCAAAGATGTCGACGACAGCCGCCTGCAGCCAAAGGCAGCTAGGCAAAGGCTGTCAGCCCGGGGGTGAGATGGAGGACAAGCGGCTGCAGCAGACTGCGACTGGAGGCTGGGTGACTGGGAGATAGACAAAAGTATGCTTAAATTAAATAAGATAAAATCTCATAAAAATGAAAATAGTTTGCCATCGTGTGGCAGGCTCTACGCGCTGTACTTTTACCCCTCTCTTTCTCTCTTTGAGGTCTCTGTGTTTTATTTTAAGTTGAGTAAAAATATTTAAATCAAAAATTTATCTCATTAAATACTTTGACAGCTTCTTTGGCAGCTGCTTAATATCGAAATATTTGTGGCTGGTTACTGCATAATGTACGAAAATTCATGGCTGTCATATTCAGTGAGTTGTTTATGACATGGATTAAGCTTGAGCTTGAGCTCTCCTCAAAGCCCGCTGTCTAGCAATAAGCACAAATAAATATAAATATTGTTGACAATGGCCGCAAATTATATACATTCAAAATGCAGACAGCGAGAGAGAAAGAAATGAACTGGAAAATATTGTGATAGCTGACCAAGAATTTATTTTTCATATTTAATGCTGTAATTTTATTTCATTCACATTTTTAGAGCGTCATATTTTAGCTTTTTTATGGTATTAAGTTTGTGTAATTAATGCCCGCACTTGTTAGCAATTTTTTGGCCAAGTTTCGTTCCACCATTTTACTGTATTTAATTACTCACAAAAAAATAACCCAGAATAAAATTTTGTAAAGATGACCTGGTTGTGAATCCTCGGCACGTAAATAGGCTTTAAATTTTGAGAACTCTGCAAAAACCTTGTGTTTATTAACCAATTATAAAGAACATAAAAAATACTTATTTAATAATGTTGCCGGCTGTAACGAGTTTTTTATATTCACTTTCAATAGCTTTTTTTCACACATTCTAACTAGTTTTGCCCAAAATCCACCAACAAAAAAGTGTAGCGAATAAATAAATGAAAGCCCATCGCTGAACCACTAATTAAGCAAAGCAGGCAACCAAATTTATGTGGTTATCATCAACTTTTATGGCCGCCCGCCTCTTTTGTATTATGATGAGAAAAGTTTGGCTCCGACAAAAAAAATGTAAATTGTACAAAATGCCAGAAACTATGTGATTTAGTTTTTTTTTATTTGAGCAGCCAAAAAAAATTCAAAATGTGACGAAAATTTAGTAGCACCTTTTGGCATAGATTGGCCCACTGAAAAGCGAGCCATTGATATGCAAACAAACTGTCAAATGCAAATATGCTAAGGACAAACGTAGTGCTTTCAATGCTTATACAATATGGCGTTGCTGCATGACAATAACAAGTCAAAGGGGCCAGACAGGCGGAAGTGCTCGCCAGGACATGCCACGGAAGTTCCTTTCAAAAACACCAACTCACACAGTGAAATATGTGTTTGTATGTGTGGATGTATGTATGCATGCCATGTAACACGCAAACACTAAAGCGCTGTCCCACTGGGATCATCGCTTGGTCAACTTCCGTTTGTGCCGGCACGGTCACTGCATGGGGTCAGTCCTTGGACCAGGTTATTTGTAGTATGCACTCATGCCGGAAGTACGCACAAAAGTTGCACTTAACAAGCGTCAAGAGTCGTACCTCTGTTCTATTCACACGATGAGTAAGTTATGACAGCGTTTGCATCATCTTCTGACACTTAAATGTCTCTTAAGTCAAAGCTTAATAACACAAGTCTTTCTTATGTTTTTTTTTTGGTTTTGTATGATATCCATCTTTAATCTTTGTAAAATAAAGTCCCCCTGCAGTATGGTAGTAATATTTCTTACCAATTTTTAAAACTTTATTATTATTTTTTCAAATATGTACTATATATATTATAAAAGATAAATCAAATCAAAATATCGTAAATACAGAACTCTTTATTAATATCACTTACCAAAAAGCATGTCAGAAACATACAAATATTTATTAAAATTAATTTCTTTTTTAATATAATTATAAAATGTATATCATTTCAATGCCCAAGTGAGCGGGATTAACAAATTAAATTAAATCACGCTTTCAATGGCATTGTCAGCGGTGCAAGAACTTTGTGTGCCAGGTGTCAGTAGATTTCATTGAGTTAATTAGTACAGGAGCTGAAAACTTTTGCGGATGTGTGCGTGTGTGTGAAATAGAAAATACGACAATGCCTTAAGCCTGATTTTATCTAACCAAGCGAGTGAAATTTGTGAAATTTCCCGCATGTCGCATAACTCATAGGGCTCAGGTTATTAGCGTAATGCAGCCGCGATTGTCGCAAAAGCAGCAAACGGAAGCAGCCAAGGAAGGAGAATGAGTTGGACCTTAAGGAGCAGAAGCAAGAGCGAAGAGTAGAGCCACAGAGATTGCCATGTGCATAAACCGCAACGTGTGCAGTATATAACGCTGACAAATGGCTCAGTGGTTGCCTCTGGTGAACTAGTGGCAACTAGCTAGACTGTCTGGTTTAGCATTTGCATTTGAAATTTATAAGCAGCCATAACTACGAGAGTTCTCCGTCCCTTCGGTCTGTCTGTCTGTCTGTCCATTCCCATCTTCTGCATTTCACCGCGACCCAATCCCAGACTCAGCAGCCAGTTGCACATTTGCAAACGAAAATTGTCATTATTCCGAGCGCTTAAGTAAAATGCACCACGAGCCAGAAAAGTGTTTCACATTTTTTCCTACGTATACGCAATGTGGCATAAGCAGAGAGGTAAGTTAATAAAAACCAAAAAAAAGGGGGGTATTTAGCATAACTCTGGATTAAGTTAAGCGCAGAGCAACAAACTGAATAAGAAGTTAGGGTATTTGATTTAAATAGTTTCAGTTCAGAAAGCAAATCTATTGCGTAAAATAAAGAACTGAATCTCTGACAGGCTTATAAAATATTTAGCACTTATGTAGTTATGCTCGTAACTGGCAAAAAGGCACCAGCTGGAGATCTAGAACACAGCGCACATACACTTCATCATAATAATACGAGAAGCTATCAAGTTGTTTATCAAAGCCAAATGTGCATAGCCAATAAATTTGATTTAAGTGTGCAAATAAAAGTGCAAACATAAATATCTTTATGATCCAATTTCAAATTGGCGCATAATTTATGTTTGCAGATGACACAACAAAATTGTCAAGAGGATAAGCGAACAACAACAAGAACAAATATCATGAGCAGTAGCAGAAATAACATGAAATGAAGAGTATTTTCTTTTTACCCTTCAACATTACTTTTCCCCCTTTTTCGACTTTTGCACAAGTATGTATATGAAGATGACGTTTAAAAGTTAAGTGGAAATTTTTTTTTTGTGCTCGCGAACATTGCGAAAGTTTTCACGAACAGACAATTGACATTCATTTTGGCGCGGAATGTCGCCATTTCTAATATGTCAAAGAGTGGGCGCAATGTCGTTAATGTGCGATAAAAAAGCACAATAAAATGCACGAACGATAACGAGTCACCAACAGAAGAGGAAGGAAGCTACTCCAAAGGCAAGAGGAAGGAGAATATAAAAACTTTTTAGTGTGCATGCAAAATCGTTTTGTCAAATTTATACTTTAACTGCTCTTGACCAGCAGTGGAAAATTCTACTTAAATTATAAAACTAACTCTTTCTCACAAGCAAATTTCAAGTTTATTTCATAACCAAAATAAATGAAGGCTACAACTTTGTCAGCATGATAAACACAGACTTATTTTCCTTTTCACAAATATTTTTGCCTGTCTTGTACAATTGTCGTAAATTACTTTGGAAATTTCAATTCACTACTATTTGAAAGTGATGCAAAAGTTTTGCAATATCAATTTCAAATTGTGCTAAATTAAACAAAGGCAACTTATTTTCATTTAGTCGCAAATAGTAATGAAATTGCTTTTTATGCAAAATTGATGAGCTGAAAATGTTCCAGGCCAAGCATCTCGATTTTCTATATAGCATACAAAAGCATTTCATATAAATATTTATGCAAAATAAATGAATATAGACCGCCAACCGCACACACACATACATACTCACACATACATACACACGATTTGCATATGTATGCATAGAAAAAATGTCAAGTTCGGGTTGGAGCTCATAAAAATGGTGCTAGAGGAGCAAGCACCTAGCTCCTATTACGGCGTCTCATAGCATAAAATGACACGTTTTAACACTTGCACACAGACAACACACACACTCACTATACACACACATTTACCGAGAGGAAAAACCATAACATAGAGAGGAGTTGGCGCTTGGAGCTGGAACTGAAACTAGATTCGTGCATGCGGCTTTTGTGTGCAGCGTTTTGGGGCACACAGAGATGACAGAGCAGACGCTGCTGTGGGACTCTACTGCATCCACATCCACATCCACAGCATCCGAGCAGCAGTTCAGAAGTCAGTAGAGAGAAAGAGCAGAGTGTCCATGAACCATAAACCGCATTTTTACGTGCATCGGCTACGGTGTCGCAGCACAATAAAAGTGCAGCCAACATTAAACACTTTTTAAATTTCGGAACATGGCTTTAAAGCTAAATTTCTTGGTTTAACAATCTTCATTGGTTTTTTTTTCTTGTTTCTGCTCTATCTAACGAAACTGTCAATTTCGTGAAGAAGACAAACAAGCAATTATTTTGCAATATCTTTGGAATTAACAAACCAGTTTCCTGTCTCACATCCTTGCCACAGAGACAAGGGTAAAACAGAAACAGCAACCGAAAGAGAGAGGCAAAGAAGCGAAACGTTATCGATGTAACCAGAGTGTCAGTTCTGTGGCCAAGCAATAGCCAAGCGAAAAGCAAATGTAAAACAGAGAGGAAATGCTGAAAAATGCCTGAGAAAAAATCAACGAAGATGACAGCAGACAGTAGCAACAAATCCCGAGGTTGGGTATTAGGGTTGCTGATAGGAGAACATGTAGTTAAAGGTAGACTACTGATCGGATTATAATTCCAAGGACGTGTCCATATGTGCATACTAATGTGAAAGAGCTTTGCTTGCTTTTCTGTAGATGTCGCTATTTTTAGCCAATTATTGAATATTTGAATACATAATAGCTACACGGCATACTAGTTGCATACTTAATTTAAGGTTTCAGGTTTAAGTTTACTGATTTAATTAACTTGATCTGTTTTTAAATACATTAAGTTAAACTTAAGATATACAAACATATATTTTGTCTCATTAGAAAAATTCAAGTAGTAAAACTCAAAGTAACTACTCAAATATGCTTACGTATACTTAATTTAAAGCAGTATCTACACATATACCGATTTTAAAATGAATTTCACTAAAAGTAGTTAAAATATATTTTCCCGTTATCAAAATAACTCGCCAATAAAATATATTATGTAATTCTATTCTTAGGAAATAAATATAAAGTATTACAAATATTACGTATACTTAATTTATGGCAGGTTTTCCTGCTTAAGGTTAAATTTAAACAAATTAAATTAAAATAATTTTAACGGTCAAAATAGCTTTCTAATAATATATATGTATGTATATATGTATATTCTCATTAAATTTTTTTAAAAAATAATTACATAATCAAGCATCACAAACATACCTGCGTACACTTAATTTATAGCAGTTTTTCGTATTTAAAATTAAATTCAACAAACTAGCATTAAAATATTATACATTTTGCAACTGTCAAAATAGCTTGCTAATAAAATACATTTTCTCATTCAATCTTATGCTTTATCCCTTATTTTCACAGCTCTCATTCACGTCGACCCCAAATTGTGCATATAAAATCTTTCAAAGTACACGCAATCCCTTTCGCTAGCTACTCAGAAGAAATTAAGCCTATTAAGTGCTACCCTTATCATATTCCCCTTGCCGTATTCAACCTTTTTTATTGATACATTCTCGCTGGCACCGCCCTCGCTCTGCTCCGTATCTGGCAAGCGTTGAAAATCTGCCCAATTCGCTGCTTTGATTACGAGCTGTTTCTCGTCGTTGTTGGTCAGAAGCTGCTTCCACTCCTCGCCTCCGACTGGTATTAAACCAGGCAGCCGCCTAAGCCACAAACTGCCAAAAAACCAACAGGAAAAACTACTGAGCTGGTCAACATTTAGCTAACTATTTTTCTTTTTTTACCTACAACCGGACCGACACAGTTTTGTTACCTTTTGCTTTTTGCGAGTCGCTTTTAAATTAAGCAATTTGAAATGTAGCCCGCAGCCAACTTCCCTATCTTGCTCTCTGTCTCTCTCTCTCTCTCTTTCGTTCTCTCTCTCTCTCTGTCTTTCGCCCCCGCTTGAGACCGCAAAACGTTGGGCCACAACTTGTGTGGAGTGTCACGGTTGTAATCGCTGTTGTTGTGCTTGTAAGTTGGACAACAGCAACCAGTAAACCAGCAACCAGCAACAGCTCCAGCAGTAAAGATAGCAGCCATACGATGCTTAAGAACTATGAAGAAGTCGATGGCCACTGCATCGTTTCTAGTCCTTCGTCCTTTCTCACTTTTTGTGTTTTGCTATATATTTGATTGCCCATGTTGCTCGTTGGCCATTTGCTTTACGGTTAGCCAAGGCGAGCGCTGGTCAGTCTACGGCAGAGCCATTTTAATTTCACTTTACGGTTTTCAAACACAAAATCCTTTTGCCACGACACACGCACACATACGTATACACAACGGTAGTCAACCAGGTGTAACCAGAACGAGTCGTTTTTTATCGCCTTTGTCTGTTTGTTAGAGACGGGGTTTTGTTTGGGTTCTGGCTGGGCTATTAAAAAGCAAAATTCGAAATTAAATAGTGTTGCACTTTAAGAGAAGAGAAGCAGAGTGTGATGATATAAAATGTGGGCAAGGCTCATTTGTAAGTAGTTGAATGGAAATGAATTAGCTGCAAAAAAGAAAAGTGGAAAATGAAGACTGAAAGACGTTGCCAAGCAAAGCAGAAAAGCAGCTAAAGACGACAAAAGAAAGCGAATATAACAAAGTGTAATTTCTTTAAAGAATTTAAGCAATGATTTCCGACTTAACATAAAATTAGCTAAATTTGTAAGTAGAGTAAAATACCAATTTTATGAACACTTTACTTGTTACTTTTGACATTTGCAGAAACTGCTTTAATAACTTAATAGCTTTCCGATTCTATTTGATTGCTCGTCAGCTCGTTAGTCGTAAAATCGACGTTTTTATGAGCTGCTGAATAGGCAATCACATAAGCCCATTGAAAAGCACACATCAAGTGGGCGTAAGAGCAACAAACAATAAGCATAAGCCAACGTACTATACAAAAAAAAAAAATGCCGAGACACGAAAGAAAAAGCCAGACGAAAAACTCCAGCACGTGGATGGGCAGAAAGCGTGGTATAAAAATAAATAAATAAACTTTGGCACAATCTCAATTGTGGGTGACAATATTGTTTTTAATGATTTTCATGGCATTTACAGACAAACAACGGCACAGCAGCAGCCGAATGGGTGAGAGAGTGAGAGCGAGAGGAATAAAGTCCTGGAATCTTGTTATAAAATCTTTTTGCGAACGAATTGAATTCGTTTTTCGACTGAAAGGCAGGAACAAAAAATAAGAATGGAGGAAGAAGAAGGGCAGCATGAAAGAAATGCCGAAAGCATATGCGTGTTTGTGTAAGCGAATATTGCTGAGTGGAAGACAACAACAACATGGGGCATGGGACATGGAAAGTGTGGGGCAACAATGCAGCAGCAGCATACTCGTACACAGCATGCAAAGGATGTGCTCAAGCACGACTCAACAACAATACACAAACAGAAAAGCCAAAACCAAGAGAGTAGAGTGGAGTAGGGGGAGAAGAGAGCGGAGGGATGACCCATAAACTAAATGGCTGGCAAGTGTACAATGCAATTTATAATCAAGTTAAGAGCTCTTTGTTAATGCTGCAAACATGGGATATCTTAATGCATCTGCTAATTAAAATCGCTACTAACGAGCCACGAAACTCCATCGAGTTCTATGCTTAACTTGGAGGCAGTTTCCTGCAGCCAAATTGAATGCAATTTCTTTAATTTGAGCAATGTAAGACGCCAACTGAATTTATTTACATTCACAACTGAATCAACGCGCTCGATAACTACGCTTCATTATCAACCACAAAAAAAAAAAACAATCTAAGAGTAAATAAAAACTACGAGCAAACAAAAAAAACAATAAAACTGGAACTAAGCCAAAAGCTGGCTAGTGAGCAATATAAGTTCAGTCAAAGTTGCGTTAAGAAATCAAAGTAACTTTCTTGGCTTTGCTTTTTGCCACACGCTTCTTCTTATTCTTCTTCTACTTCTTCTGGCCAGTTTTATTCACCCCAGTTTCTAGTCTTTCTTTTTTCTTCATCAACCGCTTTTCACTTATTGGAAACTTTTAGCTGGCTATACTATGCTGTAACTTACCGCCTTCTGACCAGGCCAAATTTATTTACAATACTCTGCAATACTATAAAATATATCGAAAGGTTTCAGTGAATTTCGTGAAAACTATGTGAGCAAAATATTTCTAAAACCAGACTGATCTGTATAATATTTATTATTCATATTTTTTAATTTACTTCAATACCTATAAACTACTATATACTTCCAAATACAAACCACAATTTTCATTATTTTCCTTCTAGCTATATTTTTTTTGACATTTCCTTCACATTGCTTGGTTCTACTTTAATTGCATTTCTATTTTATTTTAAGCTTTTTTAATTGCTTTGGATTCTTGCCATATTTTTCTCTCTCTCTTAATATAATCTTGGTCTTTTTATTTTGCGATAAGGAAACAGAAATGACAACCTTTTACTTAATATCTAATTATGTTTCCTTCCTTTTCATAATTGGTTTACATTACAATCGTTGTTTTATTTTTATTCTCTTTGCTTCCATCAATTGTATGTCGAGAGAGCATTTTAAGTTCTTCCTTTTTGCATAGTTTTTCACTTGGTATTTGTGTTAGAAGTTAGCCAAAGGACAATGGCCAAATCATGCGTGTTATTTATACCTTTTGCCAAGGCAAACAACAAGAAGTGTTGTGATAAGTTTTGTAAGCCGGAAGATCAAGTCAAGTTGCACTAGAAACTCAGCTGGGCCAACTTCCCTGCACTAGGTTAATTAAAAACCTTTTTTTGACTTTACTTTTTATTATTAAATTTCTCAGTGCCTCGAACTAATTTATGACACATGGCACAAACTAGTACAAACTTACAGTAGTTGAACTCTTAAACAACAACAAAAAGAGATGCTACGCTTTCATCCAGGCGGGTGTCGCATCCAATGCTCGACTAGAAACCTGACTCATTTCTCTATCTTCCTGGGTGGCATGCCATTCATCTGATTGATAGAATTTAAAGCCATTCCTCCTTGCCAGCTCATAGGCAGCCATGGGTCCTCTGGAGCCAAAGTCATAGGGCATAGGATCCGGACGTTCTACATCGATGTAGGCCAAAACAGGCGAAAATATGCGCCAAATTTCGCATTGTTCATCGGTACGCATAAATAGCATTTGATTGCCAGCAAAAATATCGAGCAGAAGACTCTGATAATTGCCCAAAACTGAGCCACGTTCACGTGTCATAAGATTAAGCTGCGCTTCACGCAAACAAAGTTGCTCCTCTCCTGGCTTTTTCATCATCATGCGCATGAAGAGTTCCTCCTTGGGTGACAAACGCAGCACCAGCTCATTCGGTAAACTCTTGATACCCTCACTGCGATCACAATCCATGGGCTTATACTGCACTCTGATCTCTGTTTTGCTCTCATTTAGTGCTTTACCCACTCGCAATATGAATGGAACTCCGGTCCAGCGTTTGCTCTTAATGTGCAGCACTGCCATGGCAAAAGTGGGCGTCACGCTGTTCTTGGGTATATACGAGTGTTGGGTGTAGCCCACCTTGACGGGATCCGTTTCCATGCCATTATTGCAATACTGTCCCAGCACAAGATCGCTCATATCGAGTGTGATTATTTGCTTGAGCACCTTCAACTTTTCGTCCCGCATATCCTCGACATAATTGGAGTACGGCTGCTCAATGGTCAGCATGGCAAGCAATTGCATCATATCATTGGTCATTACATCCCTGATGATGCCAAATTGATTGAAATAATCAGCACGCGATTGCACAGGCTTATCACACTTCACACTTATCATGACAGCTGCAATGTGCTTGTTGCTCCACGTCTCGGACCAAATCCAATTAGTGAAACGCAGCACAAAGAAATTTTGTATAACTCGCTTGCTCAAATAATGATCAATCATATAAATCTGTGACTCCTTAAAGATTTGTGTGAGCTGCGTTTGATATGGCTTAAAAGTCAGCTCATTTCTGGCGAAAGGTTTCTCGACAATCACACGATTCCAGCCCGTTATCGACAAACACTTGCGACTTATATTCAAAGTCACATGATCAAACACAACCGGAGGAGTTGCCAAATAAAAGATGCGATTAGCCAGCGTCATATTGTGCTTCACCTCCTGACGCACCATCGATTCCCTGAGCTCCACATAATCCTGTGGATTGTCATACGATCCGCAACAACAATGCACATTCGACCAGAAGCTATTGTACTTGACAGGATCGCGCTCTCGATCTAATCCCATGTAAGGCACACATTTAATACGAAACTTCGCCAGTTCAAGTTGACTTCGGCAGAAGGTGAAAATTTTGGTGCCTTGTGGTAAAAGATTGTCACGATAGAGTTGCCAAAGTGCCGGAAAGATTTTGCTCAGCGCCAGGCGACCAGATGCGCCAAAAACCACAAAGGAGTAGGCGCTTTCATTGGTCTCATCAGCTGGTAGCATTTCTACTGAAAAATTTCTATTGCAAGTCCAAATTTTGGGTTTCAGTAATCGAAAAATTTAAAAGCAATTTCCAATTGCTGGCTATTTACATTACAGTTGCTTGGAGTGACAAGAAAATCAAATCAAATTACATCAGACATTAAAAATAGGACTCTTTCATAAGTCTTTTTCAAAATATGATAGAATTATAAGAACTTTTAATAATATTAAGTTAGTAGGAAATTTTTATATAAAAAGTTAATTTTTATTCACATTTTATATATATTTTTAAGACTTCGTAGATCAATTAAATAAATATCCAACATATTATCATATCAAATATTCCAGATAGTTATAGATGTAGTTTAATTATACAATAATCTAATCATAAGAGTTAATCAACGAAGTTTAAGACTTCGTAGATCAATTAAATAAATATCCAACATATTATCATATCAAATATTCCAGATAGTTATAGATGTAGTTTAATTATACAATAATCTAATCATAAGAGTTAATCAAAGAAGTTATAAAAAAATAAGACCTCTTTAAATTCAATACTTTTAAATTTTTAATATATTAAATATAATTATTATTTTCTTTTCAGATGTGAAAGGTTTTAAATGAAATTTATTTTCACTTATTAAAGCACAAAAATTAACAACTTCACTTAATTTTTGTTTTTCTTCAATTATTTAAAGGAAACCAATATCGACCACATTCCAATCTCAACCTTAAGCTATTTTTCATTTGCTTTATCAAACCAAAAACGTTTCCCTTGCACTGTATAATTTTCATTTTGCCCTCAAGTGGCTCTAGAAAAGAGCTATTAAAGACACATCAATTGTTCATTTTTCAGCTCTTTAAGCTACAATGTTTGCCAGTAGGTCAACCTCTGCTCTTTTCATTTATTTATTTTTTTTTTTGTTAGCCATTTGTTTTGGTGCTATGCTGGAAAAGAGCAAATAGCAGGGACGAACCCAGAGGCAAGCTTTCAAGGATATGGCGCTGCAGGCGGCGCGGAAATAAGCAGACAAACAGTTGGACACAGGAGTAGGGATTTGAACAAAGTTGCACAGTTGCAAAGTAGATATCAAAAGTAAAAATAGAGAGGGTCAGACAAAGGGCCAAGCCGAATGCGGGGGGATAAGTTGGAAAAGCAAAAGCAAAGCTGCCATTTTCCACATAAACACATAGGAGATTTCCACAGCTGTTGTTGCTGTTGCTGTTCCTTCAATTGCTGCTGTTTCTGTTGCTGCTGCTGCTGTAGACTGCAGACTGCAATTCAAATTCAATCATTACAAAATGCCCTAAGCTCCTATTCAAGTGCATTGGCAACCCCATAAGGTCGATAATGACGATGATTATGATGATTGCGATGATGATGATGACGATGATGACTCTGCTGCATTGCCATTTTCTTTGTGCACATGTTGTGAGTGCAGCTAATAGCTCCAGCTCCGCCTCTATCTCCGCCTCTGTCCAAGCCCTCTTCTGTTGTAACGCCTCCTCTGCCACATGATGAGCATGTGGCCACCACATTTTCTGTCTATGGCAATTTGTGCTCAATCATTGTAGGCTGGCATTGTAACACCTAAGTGCATCCGCATCCTGCCTGCGTCTGTGTGTATTCATTGTCCTGCCACATGACAGCAGAGCACTCGCTCTTTGGCGCCTCTCGTGATTTGCAGTGATAATTAAATTTCCCTTTGAGCCTGTGAGTACTGTCCACAAAATGCAATATGCCAAAATAAAAAGCACAATGTGTGTGGTACAGTCTAATGTAAACTTATCAAGGACCATTAAAGCTAGAATATTAACAAAAAGTTAATGAACCTCGTAAATTGGTTTTATAATTTATAAAATTTAATTTTCAAGCATCAGGGCAACAGTAGGAAGTTTGCTTTAAACGTTGAGCACCTTTCGGCAATCGATAATGAAATGATAATGCAAAAACATTCGCTGTGTGTAAATATCCCAGGTATGGGGTTATAATAGACTAACTTTCCTGTGCGGCTGACGGAAAAAGTTTTTGAAAAGGTTTTAGGCTAAAAATAGATCGATAAGTGAACGGAGAGAACTCTAACAAGAGGATTTGAGAGCTTAGTCGACCTGGCGACCTTTTCCTTACATTAACTGTTGCTGCAAAATAACATAGAAAAATCAACAACAATAGCTAAAAGATGCTGGAATACGTGCCACACCCAGCAAATCTCGTCTAATTCAGTGGCGTGTGTTTTTTTTCTGCACTTGAAACGTGCCCGTCAAACTCTCTGTATACAAATAATAGGCAAGCTCAACACGTTGCCTACAGCAAAGAGACAATAGAAGCAGGAGACAAAAGAGTAAGACCAACGGGTAACTGATTGTAGCCTGCCACTAATTAGCTCAGTTTTGATATACCCTGCATTCATTAAAGTCTGAAATGGGTCTCTCACTTCAATAAGCAGAAAACATAGAAACTAAATTTAAAGTGATTTACAGGGTATCCCACAGTCGTTAGTTTCCCAATCTTATTTTTTTTGACTCACGCGAAATGCTTAAAATCACATTACGTGGCATTTAACAAATGCGCTGACAGTTAGGCATTACTATGGGGACACGTGGCGTATGCTTGATATTTGTGTTTGCCATCAGCAGCGAAATTGTTAGATCGTGTTCCAAGGTACTTACAGACTGCTAATTGAGGCTTACTACTACGACTGCCCCACAGCATTTACATAAAGTTTGTTCAGCCAACAAACAGAATGGAAGTGGAAATTGACGTAAAGATTAATTGAACATTTGATAGAGAATTGAGCTAATAGAGATTACAATGTATGTGTAATAAATTGCGGTTAATAAATTGATAGAGTAAACAATGAACACACAATGAAAAAAACAATGTTGAGGACTAATGGTAACAATAACAAATGCCACTTTTCTTTGCGTCATATTCATTGGATAACTGATTGACAAACAAGCGGCCATTACGAGAAAAAGCAACTACATTTTTCACAAGAAAAACACACTACTAAGATAACATATACGCTAAGAGTTGTACTCTGTTAAAGCCTATTTCGAATAGTATGCGAACGCATATAAATCTAGCATGAATAAAGTCTTGAATTGACTTGCTGTAACTTAAAGTCCATTTATTATGCGCTCTCTCGCTGAAACGCTGTAAGCAAACTCTCGCTCGCCGCTTCTCGTCCTTCAAACTCATTTAAATGAACAAACAAAAAGCAAAGTATCTGCGCCAATACACGCACAAAGATAAAGTGGCCATTGGCCTTTGGCTTGGCTTTAGCCTTAGATATGAGTCCAATGCCATTTGTTTTCGGGACTGGGCCACAAAAACTTTGCTCGCTGCGCCGGAAAGTAGGCAACATACAGAAATTTAAGCACATGCATAAATCACAGAGGCTCCTCTTTTAGTGTCTTTGTGTGTGTGTGATATTGTGTTTAGCTGTGCGTCTTAAGAGTGAGAAAAGTGTGCATAAATATTAAAATAAAATTGAAATAGTAGCAAAAGGTTTAAAGCAAGTCAAAGTAAATGCTTGAGCCACGTGTTTATTTCATACAGTGTGATGTGTGACAGTTTTGGCAAATTGAAAATGCAATGAACAAAGCCACAGAAGCACTTTTCCTCTCATTGTGTGGCACTTAATTGCTGCACAAGCACATATATAAAAGTAAAGAAAGAGAGAGGGAGAGAGAGAGGAGAGAAAGAGAGACAGAGGAAATCACAAAAGTAGACTCAACAGCACTATGGGCAAAATGGCCATTTAAGGAGTTATTTAATAAACAAGACTTTACTTTACGATTATATAAATATAAGAGGATGCCAGTAGAAATTTAAGATTTAAAAAAAGGAATAATTTGTAGATTTTAGTAGCAGAAATATTACACAAGACAAGAAAAATAAAATATATAAGGGTTGTTATAAGAGGTATTAATATATTACATTTGCAAGGCTTCATTTTTAGGTGCAGTAACTTAATTTGGAATCTACTAGGGGCTTAGTTCAATAATATGAGTTTAGGTGATATGGCTCTATTTTGGTTTTTCTTTACTTTGTGTTTTGTTTGTGTGAAGACTTTATTTAATAAATAAAACAATTATGTATTTATTATTCTATTTATTAAATCAAGTAAAATAAAATCTAACTTGAATATGGATTTAGAATAAATCTAACAAAGATAAATCTTAAGATGTTTGTAACAATATTAAACAAAATCGAATTAATAACACAACAAAGGCTTTTTTCATTTATGAATTAGGAATTTTTTCATGATTTACACTAATTTCTAATCTAAAGATATTTTAGAATTTAGAATATTTAATCTAGATTTAGAATTTATCGGCAGACAATTTTTCATTGCAAATTCATAACATTTGGAATTTATACCATAGTGCACAGTCGGGGGCAGGCCATTAAGATCATAATTGCCAAAAGACTTGGACATGATGCAAGGAAGGGCAAGGAAGAAAGCACACACGCTTACACACACACACACTAACGCTTACACACGCTCAAACCTCACAATCGCACTCACACATTCATACATGCGGTTATTAGAAAAGGCACAGATTGAATAACGAGCAGGACACTAAGACAACCAGATAAAGAAGACGATGAAGATGAAGATGACGATGGAGAGGAACAGAGGAGCCTGGAGAGTGGAGAAGTCGTAGAAGTGCCAGCTGTTTCGGTTGCTTGCACTTTATTGTGGTTTATTTGTTTTCATTTACTTGGCTCGCTGCTTCACATAAAATTTAATTAAATTGTTTTATTGCATACGAGCAAATGGAATGTCTGGCCGTCAGCCAGTCAGCCAGTTAGTCAGTCAGTCTCTCAGTCGTTCAGTCTGCCAGCATGATCCGCAACTCCAAAGTAATCGTTGACAACACAACAAGTAAAAGAACAACATATAAAATACAGGGGGTTTGAGTATAATTAAAAGAAGCAAGGCGCGATAGACTTTACCGCATTTTTCAGGCACAAATCTTTTATTAGCTTTTGCTTTGCAGCATTTTTTCACTTGAAATCCTCCGCCGTAAGCACATTTTTTTTATACCGCAATAAAAGTCAAGGAATTCTTAAAAAGCTCATCAGAAAAGCGGCGACTAATATGCACTTCCAGCCAACGCAAAAATCGGATATTAAAATAAAAAAATTTCAAAATTTATATGTTTGCAAGAAACAGCAAATTATTAAACAAAGTTTGATGTGCAAAGCAATTGTGTATTTGCCATAGCAAACTTTGCTTTTAAATCCCAATTGCTGAAGTTTCTATAATGCGATTAAAGGCTCTCTCTTTGTATCGTGGCCCCTAGCAAATACGGCAGAGCATTAAATTGAATGCGAACAGTAGACTTTTCATAGGAATGCCGAGTAGTGGAAATAATCGTCCTCAAGTTTACAGTTCACAGGACTTCGACAGCCACATGGATGGCTATCTAAATAGCTTGGTAGGAAAAAACAATATTAAGGATATATGAATGTTGCCAGTGATTCCTTTTGAACTCGTTCTCGTTCCTCGCATTCTCGTTTTCCCTCAAATTGATTGAGTAGGGCATTTAAGACTCACTCACCATTGAAAAGCAATTTCATACTTGTCCCAATACGTGTGTGTTCACGTGCCAGCAAAAAATAAAAGAGAAGAAATCATTCAGAGACCAATGTTGAAATATTGCGTATACGCCTCTTTAAGCAAAAGCTTCTAAAAGGTAAAAGCTGTTAAATGATGCAAAGCAAATTGTGTATAAACCTTAAGCATGCCCCAAAAGCCTTTAATAAACATCAAAATTTAAACTCGAACAATGAAATTCATTATCATTAGACTTAGCCAAAGTGTACATAATGTTCGAGTCAGGCTCATTACAATTTTGCCCCCGCTCCCAACTGCATCTTGTTAGTTAATTAATTTCTTAAATAATTCATGAACAAACTGAAACTGTAAGCCATTGTGGCAGGGCAGTAACAATATTATGTCGCTTGTTACCACAGACACGGGCACAATTGACAATGACCCTCAAGATTGTTTAGTAATTCTTACGTTACCTAACGTTTCGTGCGTCAAACTGACCTTTGTTGAGTGTGTGTTTAATGTTATTAAAGCCCCCTTAAATATGCAGCTTAATCGGCAAGTTATTATAGCCAAACCAGTTGACTGAACCTTTTGTAAAGAAAGGAGCACAAAAAAAGAGTGTGCGAGCTTACCACCAACTAATTGGCAGCTGGCCAACAATTGACAACTGCTGATGACAGAGACTAATGATGAGTTGGGTAAGGGTTTTGCTTCAGTTGACGCAGCCAACGAAGTCAAGCAGCAAATTTTCAACAATATATGTACATGAATGGAACTCATCAAAATATACCTTCAGAAATCATTTCCATATACATTTTACTCATGACTTCAATATAGTCCGTATTATTACTTTATTATGCATATCGGTAGTTGAATAAAGCTTTTGTATGTTAAAGCCGACCACAACAAAAATGTGTTTTGTCATCCCTGCCATCGTGTTTGTATATTGGCAAAAACTCATTGTAGGAAAAGGCACACAGCAACAAAAAAAAAAAAATAAAAGTAAAAATACAAATACGGAAAAAAGAAGGGAAAGCCAAATACTTTGGCATATCTACATATTTCTGGTTCAATGCATCAGCAGAACATACAAACAAATGGAACAGCGAACAGACCAACAGATTATGCAGTGCAAAACACCAGCGACGTCGACGTCGCAGTCAACGTCGCTGTCTCTCTGAGAGCGTTGAAGGAATCCAGAGGCAACGGGCAACTGGCAGCAAAACCAGCAGAAGCAGAGCATGCCAAAGATGCCAATTCATTTGTGCCATAAAGCACAGTCCCCACTACAACTACATTCATATTGTGTTCCACATTTACATACACATACATATGTATATGCATTCAGTGTGTATCAGTGTGTGTACATATATGCTCAACTATCGATCTGTCTGTGGCAACATTGTAATTTGCAGCACTTTTCATTTGCTCATACCAATCGCGAACTTCAATAATCGCATTCTGTGCTAAAACGTGCAAATAAATGCGGAAGATAGAAAACTACTTGAAAATGTATTGAAGTTAAAGAATTTAATAAATATTCCTAACAAATTTAAGTGTATTAATAATGACAGATTTCAGAAATGTTGAATATAGAATACAATGTTGGAAAAATTAAAAAATAAATCTAGCTTGTTCCAATTGATAGTAAAAATACTTTATTTTAATACCTTTTATTTTAATAAACGTCGCTTTAAGAATATCAAATACAAACAAATGTAAAAGCTAGAAAACCACCTAAAATTTTAAGAAATCTAAATGTATTTTGTCAGCTGAAAAATTTTAATAAATATTGCAATAAAATATTATTAAAGGCACTTCAAAAGTGCCGAATTTAAACAGCATTTTTTGTATAGATAGTTATAATTTTATTTTCTTTATATAAGCCAAAATCAATGTGATGATACTTTTGGGAACACACAACACATAAAAATGCTTCAAAAGAATATATATGTATGTATGAATGTTTCTCTTTTCGGCGCCATTGAACTGTTAATAACAAATGGTAGATTGAAAATTGTAACCCAAATGTATTACGCCCCAACTGTCAGTTATTCTTTATTCGGTTTTCATTTTTTGTTGAGGATTTTTAGTTAGGGCAATTTGAAAGCAATTTCGGTTACTTTGTGGTGTTTGTAGTCATTTTCATGTTCATGTTCTTTTTGCATTTGTATCTCAATCTCTGGCAGAGCAAAAAGAAACGAAATATGTAAATTTTTATTACCCAAAACAGATACATTTTAATATCTTTTATGCTTTCATATATATTCCTTTTTTCTTTGGCATAGTGAATATAATAATTTGGAGCGACAGCAGCAGCTGGTCAGTCTGAGCTTTAGGCCATTAGATGAAAATAATGACCTACATATGAATCACACTTAGGGCTCTGGCCAAGTTATGAGTCCAACTGTCAGTTGGCAAAACTAAAACGTGTCTTTATGAAGAAAAACTGCTGCCTGCCTGACATGATGTTGTCTACATGTTGTGGTTACCCCAGTTTTTCAGATCTGCTCTCAGACTTCAGTCTAACTGTTTATTTGTTTTTGTACCGTCGAAAGTTTTACACTCTCATTGTGTTGTCGTTGTCCGTCATTTTGGTTGAAGTACTGTCTGTGTGTTGTTGAGTGACAATGTTTGTGTGTTGCAGGAAGGATAATTTGCTGTGACATGCAACTATTAAAACTTTAATTGGCGCCAGCCAGGAACAAAACAAAAAAACCGGATAAACTTTGTTTCAAATTCTATGAGTGAACTTCCCACTATCATTACGCATTATGGCGACCTTCACATAAGTAACTCTTTCACTTTTAAATGAAGTTTTATTTGTAGTAGTCGCCTTACATAAAATAAATACATTTTTAAAGCAACCTTTTTTTAATTTTTTAAATGAACTTTCACTTGTAGTATTTATCCCAAATCCAAAACAAGTTGACTTATTTACAATTGGATTGTAATCAGAATTCTTTATCTTGCATAACTCATTACCTTTTTTTGGGGCCGATACAATGTCACATATCAAAATCATGCATATCGCATGGCGAGACAAACAAATTTCGTAGCACATGTGAGAACTCGACCTCAAACTCATATCGACCCATTTGCCATTCGAATTTCCCCAAAAAATATTCATTCAGACAAGAGCAGAGATAATTGTGTGCTGCCCCATCAGGCAAAGCCGACAACTCAGTTTTCGTCCGAAATGCCATCATGGCAAGCAACTCCAATGAATGCCTAATGTGTTTATGAATTGTCGTTGACGTTACGCATTGTACGAATACTGCTGCTGCTGCTGCTTTTTATTTTGATGACATGCAAAGCAATTTGTTAGCCTCGACTACTACAACTACTACTACTACTACTGCAAGAATTTGTCACATTAAAAAAATAATTGAGACCAAAAGTAGAAGCAGACACAGATGCGGGTAACGAGAGTTTACAACAATGAATCAACAGTTTGGCATTGGCAGAGAGCCAATCAACACAAAGAGAGAGAGCAAGCGAAGAAGAGAGAGCGCATGCACTGCTTTACCGACGCCGACGAAAGAGCTCGTTGTTTCGTATTGCCATTCGGCAAACAGTTTGTATTATCGTCGGCAAACACATTGAAGTTTAAGGACGGCAACAGCAGCTGCTGTTGTTCAGTTTTGCTTTCAACGTCGAGCCAACTGGACGCGTGTTCGCTCCGAGGAGTCTCGTCTCGTCTCGTCTCTACTTGTCTCTATCTGTGTTTCGTGCGTGTGTGTGTGTGTGTGTTGGTTACGTGTATGCCGACAATGCCGCAACAAACTTTAAGTTAAGCCATACACACAAGTATCCAAAGTCAAAGTGAAAGTTACGCCATTGACAACTACTAACTGCCAACGGGTAACGACAACGAGGCAACGAGGAGACAACTGACAATGGCCATTCAACTGCAGGCCAACAACAGCCAAAGCGAACAATCCCAAAGGAATCGGGTTGCCATCGAGTCAAGTTGCCATTAGACGATCTCTTGTGGTCCAAGAACTGTGCAACTGCACTTTTGCTCATATTTGATCTAATTACTTGTGTGCTTGTGTACTCGGTGTCTCTATATTTTTTTGCTGCCGATGCGTTGGCCTTTGACCTAAGCCAATTCCAAGTTGTGTCGCAATGCTAAAACCAATTAAACGAATTACGCTCGTGTCATAAATAAACTACAAACAATTATTAAACTCGCATAAAATATTCGTGCAACACATGTTTCAACAAATTGAATTGAATTTCAAAGGCAAATTACATCGCAGCCGCAGGCTCTAAAAAGAGTCTAAAATTTCATAATTGAAAATCAGGTAAGCAAATCAGTGCATTAGAATTTTGCTTACGTTAATTACAAGTGATTCAATTAAAGCAACTTTGACACAAAATTTGTTTCAATCAATTTTATGCCTACGAATTTGATTAATTATTTTTGCCTCAATTTTTGGGTACAATTCATGTGAAAAGGTCAAACTGTCGTATATTCGTATAACAATTTGCGGGTTGTGCAGGAAGTCAATGTTTTGACAGTTCTCGGAATACGTATCACTAATTCCGAATATTAAATATATTAAATTCTGTTGAACTCTGAGGTGGCTTTTAGGATTATTGTTATTGTTTATGCATATCTATAGATTATTTTCGAATTTTGATATAATTGGCTTGCAAATAGATTATCAATTTCTTATTAAAAATAAACAAACTCATTTACTTGATTAGGTTTACAGTAATTTAATTTAGAAAGTATTAAAGTAATTAATAAATGCTATTGCTTTTGCATATCTATCGATTATTTTAAATTTTCAATTTAATTGGCTGGGCAAAAGATTAGCCAATTGCAGTTAAAAATAAACAAATTCGAATAATTAATTTAGTTCACTTAAATTGACAATAATTTAAACAGTTCCGTATGTATTAAGTATAAAAGTAATTACTAATGAAATTGACTTGCGATTTAATTTGCCAATAATTAAGCAGATTTTTATTAAAGGTAAACAAATTAAAATAAATGATTTGGTCTGTTGTAACTAGTAAATAATAAACTTATTTTATGTTTATTATACTACGAAATATAATTAATATTAAAAATATTTTATTACTTAATTCACCATTTTGTCTCATCATTATTGTTTGCTCGTTATTTGTAGCAAAAACCATAAATTATTCTCATTTAAATTCAAGGCTTTTACCCTTTTAGCATCATTATTTATTTACACATCTTTTTGGACAACCACTAAATCAAGAATTTATACGTTTCCTTTATGTTTACAGCCCCGCTTGGCATAATGCGAAATAGCTATTTAAGAGTTCTTTTAGATTTGCGAGTCTGTGCGGTATTCTAATTCAATTGTCTGCCATGCCCATAACATTAGATGCGATCATAAATTCTCAGCAAATATGAAACCACGGGATTCCATTCCCATAACCCACATACACACACGCACAGACACGCACACATATAAGGACACACGCGGAAGGAAAATGGAAAAAGTTGCAGCTGCTTTTGCTGTTGCTCCTAAGTGCGAGTCTTTATTTTATTTTAACACCTTTAATTAATTAAACAGCACAGCTCCCGTAAGTGCGGGTGCAGCCAGCTTCTAGGTGCTGTCAAGGTTGCCTCGGGGATTTGGGGGAAAGGGGGGAGAGAAGAGTGAAGAGTGTAGAGGGAAACCCATCTGCTATTGGGTTCTGCTGTTCGGGGACAACTGTAACAACATTTGTGTCGTCTTTTAACATCATTATTTTGTTTCACCTTGGCATGGCACACACAAGCTCTACAATCAGTCAGTGCCACACAGTCTACAACCTCACGAAAGCGACAGAGAAAGATAATATAAGAGAGAGCGAATGAGAGTAAAAGCTAAAGCTCAGCTCAGCCCCCCGATGCGTGTTAGCATTGCTCCCAGCGCGTGCCACATTTATACCAATTTAAAAAGTGCGCCACACTTCTGCGGCAGCCGCTTGATTATATATTTATTTGATTTTTGGCTCGCTGTTTTACGACAACGCTTGGCCAAAAGACTCAGCCTTAGACTCAGCTTCTTCTCATCCGCTTTCTTAGCCGCAATTCGCTGTCTCAGTCCCAGTCTCTGTCTCAGCCTCAGTCTCCGTCTCTGTCTGGGTGCTTTATATGCGCTGTTTGTCTTGCCCACAGCATTTACATAAAATCTAATCAAAAGCCATGCACATTAACTGCCAACGGGCTCATCAAATTTTCAACATGTCTTTGCGTACTCGTTTTCGTATTCGCATTCGCATTCGTATGTGGCGTCTGCCGTTGCACTTAGTAAAGAGACCTGACTCACAGCTCTTTCTCCTCTTCGCTTCGTCCATTCAGCCTACCCTAAAAGCATATTTAATAATTCATCAGTTTGTCTGTCGCATCAACTGCCAACTCTTTATGTATTTTATTTGATTTTATTCTTTGTTCGCTTTGTTTGCCATAAACAAATGCAAGCGGTTAAGCGAGGGAATAAAAAAGCTGCAAACATTAAGGTTGGTCAAGGAGTCGAATTTGTGATACACTATTTATAAATAAAATGACGAGAAAACATTTCATATTGATTTAAATACATTTATTCGTTTCTTGTAATAATGTGTTTAACAAATACTCAAGAATATATTTACACAATTCTGTTTACGTTAAAAGCACTGTTTATCAAAAAAATTGATTTATCAAATGAATAAACGAATGACATTTTTGCAGCAAATGGCTTTTTATTAAACTATGTAAAAATCACGAGCAAAAAAGCATATATTAAATGCACATCAAATTAATGCAGTTAAGCTGCAGTCGCTGTCTCTGTCCATGTCAACACTTCGGCTGCGGCTCTGTTGTAATCAATTAAATATTGATATTTTTAATATTTAATCTTTTCAATTAAATTGCCAATGATTTACATGCATATACAATACACGTATGAACATAACAGCGGCAACGACAGCAATGCCATTTTTTTTTTGGTCAAGAAGTTGTGAAAGCTGAACCGAAGTGAAACCAATGGGATTGGTTAACCGAAATGATGTTGTTGTATAAATCAATTAAAATGCCAATTTTAAAATGATTATAGATACAAATTAAGTTGCAAGGGCTTGTTGTGCTTGTTTTAAAGCATTTAAAAAAGCCAGAGACAAACAATCAATTATAAATTGCATTTAAATAAATGCGTTAATTGTTATATGAAATTAAGTATACGCACCATTGTATATTTTTTTATTTAGATAATCAAATGCTATATGTCAAAAACCATTATCTTGTTATACCCGCTACCCATAGGGTAGAAGGGTATTATAACTTTGTGCCGGCAGGAAATGTATGTAACAGGTAGAAGGAGGCATCTCCGACCCTATAAAGTATATATATTCTTGATCAGCGTCAACAGCCGAGACGATCTAGCCATGTCCGTCTGTCTGTCTGTCCGTCTGTCCGTCTGTGTGTCTGTCCGTCTGTCCGTATGAACACCTAGATCTCAGAGACTATAAGAGATAGAGCTATAATTTTTTTTTCGACAGCATTTGTTATGTTTGCACGCAGATCAAGTTTGTTTCAAATTTTTGCCACGCCCACTTCAGCCCCCGCAAATCAAAAAAATCGAATACCAAGCGTAATTTTAAAGCTAGAGTTACGAATTTTGGTATATACAATAAATACTATAGTAGTTATGATTCCTGAAAATTTTGTAGCGATCAGATAAAAATTGTGGAAGTTATTAAAGAAATACTTTTGTATGGGCAAAAACGCCTACTTACTAGGGGTCTTAGTTGCTTTGGCCGACAATCTGGTACATTGTGCCGTCTTTGGTATATTATGAATGGTGTACTATATCGATATACCAAACATACCATTTGGTATATTTTTAGTATATTTTTTTTAGTATTTTCGGTATATTTTGAAAATAATACCACAGTATTTTGCCTTTATTAAAAAATGGGTAGCGGGTATCTCACAGTCGAGCACACTCGACTGTAACTTTCTTACTTGTTTTTAATTATTACTTGTAACTATAATAAAATCTACGCTCAATAATAATTCACATATTACGTATACGTATCTAGGGTATTCAAATACGTTTGCATCGACATGCAATTTTGTATTTAGCAGAAATAAACATTAGTTTGTGTTACTTGCAACTATATTAAAATCTATGCTCAATAACACTTCATATATTACGTATACGTAATAACCAGGCATATCCATCAATCGTATTAAGTATACGCAGCATTGTATATATTATCTTGTAATATTATCTATCAATGAAAACAAATTAAAATTAACTTATATGCAATAAATACTTGCAACTACAATAACATATTACGTATACGTAATAATCAAGCGTATTTAAATATGTACTTATAAACTCAAATTCCAATCAATGCACACTCGTAAACTATTATAGTATTAATGGAACCCAGCTACACATTGTGCATGTTCAGTATGCGATTTCTGGCTGCACTCTCTCAGCGGAATTTGACGAAAAGAATGCATAGAATTTTATGCAGCTCAATTCCCTAATTATATTTTGAGAATTGCGCATACGCCCCATCGAACCCATACAAAAATAATGGCATACGAATAACGAACAGAACAATTTCTTGTAGCTGCACAAATTGAGCTGCAATCAGCTCCATAAGCACTTATAGTAATCACGTGGTTAAAGAACGCTGTGCACAGAAAATAAAAAATAAAGAAAAATCAATCACAATTATAGTTAATGAACTACATGAGCATAAAAAATTGCACAATTGGTTAAGCAGAAATCGCACAGCCACTGCAACTGCAAACAGAAAATGGCCAAGCGCGGTAAATTACCGTAAATATTTGCATTGAGCATTTATTTTTTATAATTGTAATAAATAAATACGTATGTGCACGGTGGGGAAATGTTTTAATTTAATTGAAGGCCCGATATTGCCGGCAATCAATCTAGCAATCAATCAATCAATCCGCTCGTGTGATGACTGCCGAATAGTAAAGGACTTTGCCGGCAGAAACATTTAAAATACGGAAAAGAAAGAATAAAAGTAAAGGCAGTAGCAATAGCAGTAGCATTTGTCTGCCTTGCATAATAATGTGGCAGACTCCGTTCCGTTCCTTTGCTTGACTTCTTGCCACTGCTGCTACTGCTGCTTGTGGCAGCAGAGTACGTGCCACAGTTACAGAGCTTTCTCTCTCTCTCTCTCATGTATCCATTTCACAGTCTCTGCCGCATCGCAGATACAAATTAGCAAGTGTAGCGAACTTGGCAAACTTGCCGAAAACCGCAATGTTGGCAATGGCTGTCGATTGCAAGTGCACTGTATACACCGCCCCCAAACCGCAGCCGCACTCTTTTTTTTATGGGTGTATGCACGCATTCAATTTCGGATTTCCATTCTCTTCTCTCTGTGTGCTGCAGTTGATATGACCAAAAAAAAAAAAGAAACAGCAAATAGAAGAAGAATGTCCTTAGTTAAACAGAACCGCTTTTTGAATGGCTTTCGGGTATGTTGTTGGCGAAACAGCTCGAGGGGTTAAACGCAATGGGAGAAGAGAGCTTTTAACTATTTGTTGAATCTGCCTCAGCAATTTGCTTTAGACTTTGCCCACTCTGTCAACATTGACAAAAGTTTTAATTACAACAAAGCACAATCGTTTTACACAAACTCCCCCATTTTGAAGTCGGAGAAGGTCGGAGAGCCGGAAAAAGAGTAAACAATAAAGGCATAGCATACTTATGAGGGCTTTTCTGCTTATCAGGCAGTAAATTTCTTGAGTAAATGGAGCGTTCTGCATGTTAATTGAAAAAATAAACAGTAATGACAACTAGCCCATAATCCTTCTCCTTCAGCGTTCTCCTCCCATTCATTTCCTATTCAGTTGGCAGCTCTCAGAGGAGCTCAACTTTTTGGTCAGTCGCTTTTTTGTTTGCCCCAACTGATTTTGATAATTTGCATAATATGCTAATTATGACACACTTTTTCTCTTACATGAATCATCCATTTATAGCTGGCCCAAGCAAAATACAATTCTGCGACTTTCCCTCTCACACTCTCACACTCTCTTTTCATCCTTTTCTCGAATTGGTCCATGAACTTTGCTTTCGCTGTGCCACCCACAGATGTTTGTTGCTGCCACAGCTCAACGCGCACAATTTGCATTGCTGAGAATTTAATTTTCCCATTCCAACTGTAAGCTCAAGATAATGTATAATAATTAATACGGCGCTAACTACAGTGAAGATAAGCTAAAAGCGAAGCAAAGTATTTCAAGCCAACTTTAAAATTTTAAGAATAAGTAATTTTAAATTTTTGTTGTTTAATTTAAGGTTTTTAAGATTTTTCTTTTATGTATAAATGTTTATTTTGAATTGTAATTATAATATTTTCCACATTTTTAGTAATTTTACTTATTTAAGGCTTCAGAAATGCTTTAAGAGCAAAAAGCAAGCTTATTTTGTAACCAACCCGTTACTTTAAAAGTAAAAGGAACTCAAGTATTGTGAAACTGAGCCAAAAATCTCTTTAATGCCATCAAATTTCAGCTTGAGTTTCGCTTGAATGAAATAAAAACTGGAACTCAGACAGAAGGCAACAACGTTGACGACAACGACAACGAAAAGTACTTAAATGCTTAGCGCCCAACTTTAATATCATTGCATATCGTACTTGCTATTCACTGTACGTGTAGTTGCCGCATTCTGTGGCAGCTATAAGAAATGTTGCCCCATCAATCGCAGCCTTGCCTTTGTAGTTGCGAGACTTTTGTTGCCTGTTGGCAGCTGCTTCTGCTGTTGCTTTTTGGCTGTATAAAATATTGGGGCACGGCGATGCTGAGCGTTCAAAAGCAACTCATCAGCCAGCCAACGTCAAGGCTTAACGTTTATATTTATGTGTGCGAGTGTGTATGTGCATATAGATGATATTATAATAATGTTGCAGATTTTATCGGCAGCGATTTTATGATTGCGTTTGGGCAAATAATAATCGGAGGCCGCCCATTTTAATTGCATACTTTGCAACGCACGCACAAGAGTCAAGTGTGTTTATGGAATACGATTTGCATATATTATTTAGTACAACAGCTACACAACACTCTCAAAGTAAGCATGTGCGCTTTATTTTAATTTGAAGCTTTTCCCACATTTTTCCAAACGTTTCTCAATGTTAAGCACACACTTTGCAGCAACACGTGCACTTTAATTTTCTGGTTGCCCCCCGAATAGTCCCCTTACATTGCACCACGAACTGAGTTCATATGTTGAATGGCGGATTGCGAGTTGCAAATTGAGCTGGTGGGGCACGTAGCGAATATACAGCTGAGACTAGTATACTCGTAGAGTCAACAATTTCAGTTTTGGCCTACATTATACTCTGCTGACATCCGCTCTCAGTCCTCTCTCTATATTCACCTATTCTTATTCTCTGCTTTTTTTGGATTCGGCCTATTTTGGGTTCTAAAATGCACAAGGTGCTTGAAGGCCATTCTAAAGTACTGCAAATGTCGTCTGCGTTCTTTGTAATGGCAATAAAAGAAATCTTTTGTTTTTTTGCAAGCATAAATTTTAATTGCTTTTTTGTTGGAGTGGGGCAAATTCAAATTTGTAAAGGTTGAAAATGAATTTGCCAGAAAAGAATACAGAACAATAAAATTCTTTTTATGTAACTGTAGAGAAAATTCGAAATGAAAACATACATAAGTACGATCGAATTAAGATCAAAATTGGATAAACATCTTATCTTACGATCTATCTTATTTTAACACTGAATATTTCATTTGTAGTACATAAAATGAAGTATGTTAATACAGAAACAATCAAATTTTACTAAAATTTTCTGATAAATTTAGATATTTCAATTCTTTAGTTACGTATATTAGTAATCAATGTTAGCAAATAATTTAGAGAAACGTAATCTTAGCATAGCTGCTTTTAACTTAATATTTGTTTTAGTAGGAATCGTCCAAAAGTAATTCACAATTTATTACAGAAAGAAATTGTGTCAGTATGCTAATGTTAATGCGTATCAGATCGAGAAGGAAATTGAATGATGCCTCAGATCTCTTCCTCTAAGATATCTACACATCAATAGCACTAATATTGTTAGTGTATTCTTGTCCCAAGAAAACAAAAGAAAACAAAGCTAAAAAGCAAAACAGCGTATTGAAGTTCCCAAATACCAAAGCTCAGGTACTTGCACACTTGCGAAAACACATTGCTGACAGCTTTAAAGAAATTGAAAACTAACTCTCAACTCTTTTACCACCTAATGTTGGCACTTTGATAACATTCAGCCACAGAGCAAAGAGATAGATAGAGAGCAAGAGTGGTTATAACAAGGGAACGATACTTGCGCCATTATTTGCACGTTGCTGACACTTTTAATAACCACAAAAACCATAAATACCGTCACCAAACCGCAAACAACAACAGCAGGGGCAAAGGCAGAGTCAGGGGCAGAGAGCTGTCTGCTCAACGGCAGCTGAGCGAGCAATTTCCATGGATATCCATCAAGTGAAAAGAAAACAGTAGCGTGAACCAGAAGCAGAAGCCAAACCTCAGCAAATCTCAAAACCAGCTAATTTCCGCAATCAGAAAGTCACTTACGGACCAGGGCGTATAAACAATGAGCCAAACTACAGACAGCCAGCAATAATAACAAGGGAAACACCAACAGCGACACAAAGAACAACAAAAGCAACGACAACAGCAAGAAGCATAACTAAAGGGAAACCGTGTAACGCCGGCATTATAAGGACCTTAGTTATAACTATCATTGCTCATGTCTCTGTGAGCATTTTGCACTGTTCTCCTCTTCCCTCTTTGCTTCTCTGTTTACTGTGCTCATAGCTTTGCTGGTCTGCTGCTGTTGTTGTGTGTCGTGTGTCATTTAAAAACAACACACACTCAAGTGAAAAGAACAGCACACAGGACAAGAGGATACAACACCCATGTTCTTATGGCTCCATAGCCAACAATAACAATTGGGGTGCGGATGATGTGGGGTACGGATTTATGTTAGCCCTTTTTTACGATGACGTTGCCAACATGCAAAACGAGTGACACCTTGATGGTATACGGCGAGTACTCGCACTCGCACTCGGTCGCAACTCGTTCGGTTATAATACGGCCAGGGGGCAGTCAAAGCGTTGGTCAACATCGTGTCAATCTATAAAGTTGCATGGCGACATGGAAGTAGACCAGAGTATCAGAGATAACACCAACTAAAAGTGGCAACCAATAAATCGGTCTATCATCTACCAAAAAACATGGATTATTTTACATTCAAACTAAAATATTATACTATTGTATATATTTTATTCAGTACATTTACTTTATTTATGGTGTGCTAATTACCTGAAATCTTAAATTTCATATTTGCTTTGAAGTTTCTTAAAGTAACCAACACACAGCGCAAAACAAGCAACTTCAAGAACAATAATTTTAGTAAATAAATTACAAAAATATATTCATTGATAGTTAGATTGTCTTCGTTTTATCTTTCTTTATTATTTCTTGGCATCAGTATTAAATGTCGACGTGTCTGTGATGATATAAAATATATAGTAAATGATGTAAAGTCTTTGTGTTTACTATAGCATAATAATTCAATGTATGTTACTTTATTTCATTATTTTGTAATACTTACTTTAATTACCAAAGTCTGTTATAAAAACTATATTAATTATATAAATCCTTAGTAAAATACAGGCTTATCAAAGCAAAACATTTCAATAAAAAAACATAATATATTCTAGTAATATGTTTTTTAATCATCCTGTATAAATGTTCTACAAGTAAACAAATTATTAGCTTGTGTCATTAACTTCATTGGTTTGGCATCTGCTTCAAATATTATAATAAACTACTAAAAAAATACAAAATAAAAACAAAGGACCTCGCATAAAATAGCAGAGGACACTCTCAATATGGCCTGACATTATTGTTTGTTAAGTAAGTTCTGATTTTTAATTGGGTTTCTCATCGATTCTGTTACAACTGTAATTGTAACTGTGTCTGTGTCTGCCCGAAGAACAATAATTATTTGCCAGCTATTGAAAAACAATTTCCCTTTCGATTTCCTAGCATTTTTCTCGCTGCTTGTTTTACCGGAAATTATTGCAATTTATGATTTAATTTATGTTCATTTTTAATGTTGCCGACGTCGCCGCCATTGCCGTTGTCGTTGTTGCTGCTCTTGCCATAGTCGTTGCTGCCACAGAACGTTGACTGCCACACGAAGTGTGCTCGATGTTGCATATAAATGCGCTGATTATCGCGGCACGTTACAAAAGACTGAGCCACGCCTAGACCGGATTGGTTAAGTGATGGGGCGTAGTCTGTGCCAAAGATAAAGCGACAATCTATTTGCGGCAATCAACGCTTAAGTGCAGCCACAAGCTGCAAAGTCTTGCTATAAATTCTGCTAAGAAATGATGCGATCTTAAGGCGCACATCTATCGACAGCAATGTTTCTTAAAATTACGCTGACAGTGACAAGTGACTAAACTGCAGTTTGCAGGAAACGTCAAATATGAACTACTCTCCTTGCTAAGCTCACACGTTTAGCACTCAACATTTCTTATGAAAAAACCAAAAAAATAAAGAAAGAAAGTCCTCGTCATATCAATCTGAATTTGCTCGCACTTGAGTCTAATGTCTTTACGCTTTAGCAAATTTGACAAAATTAAAATCAAACGTTTGCAAAATGTCACGCACATTTTGCAGGGTTTCGACACCTTCCGAGTCTCTGTCTTTGACGTAGTCTGCGTCTCAGTAATGCGACCAATGACAGTGATAGAATCCTCCCCAATGGCTCACTACTCACTTTGATTGCAGCCGTGTGTGTGTGTGTACGAAGCTCCATTTTAACAGAGTCATTGACAACACCCCAACAGCACTTTTTTCGCAAATTTTTTTACGACATATTTATATGTGTACCATATATGATGACTACATTCTTCTCTCCCTTTCTTTTTTCTTTCACGTGCAAAGTGAAAAGCATCATTTTTATGAGACACACTTGGCAAGGTTTTTTCTTTGCTCATGTATTTTATGAGTTACGCAAAAGGCAAAAGTCAAAACCAAAAATTTCCGACATCTCTCGCTCTCTCTTTCTTTTTCTCTCTCTCTCTATCTGTCTACTTTCTGCTGTCTGTCAAAATGCAGTCATGCGTGTCTGCCTGTCCCTACCCCAGACTCGCGATTTCAGTTCCTGCCCAAGCGACTGCCAAATAGCGCGCATATTTGATGTCAACGGTTGGGCGCCGTAAAGTATGCAACGCAAATACTGCGTTGCCTCCACGTTAATTGCGTAAACAAACAGCGCGCAACGTCTTGTAGTGGCAAATAGTCAGCGACTTCTAGTCGACGACGCGTCGCGTCGCATGACTTTTACAAATTCTCATTTTATGCATAAATGCTTTTTCCATGTATTTTTCACAAAAAAAAAACCAAAAACCGAGTACTACGAGTAAATTAAGTTCGTAGAGGCAAAGGCCTGCTCGAAAAGTATCTTCAAGTGGCAGGAAGTGCTTCATGTAATTGCTAGGCAAACAAACACTCAGCGACTATTTAAGAGCTCTCAAGGTGGGCCGTCTTCGGTCTGCTGTTTGATACAACATTTTTGCTTATTTCCCTTTTTTGCTTTTGAGGACAGTTGCTCGTTATCTGTTTTTGTGAAATAATTAGCCCAAAGCAAACACGATTTCCCCAAAAACAGTTGCAACTTGAAAATTAGCTGAGGCAACTTCAAAAGCACTCTCCATTTCTATGCAGAGACAAAGTGGAATTATATCTCTGAGCAGTTATTTGTGACTTTTAATCTCAAACGGAAGATAGGCTGCGATTTGGATAATAAGGTTTTCCTCTCTAGTCGTAAACACGTCGTGGTGAAAAGTTTGCCAAAAAGGAAATCAAGAGAGTTATGAGCACATACTAACATACTTTATTTGTCTTTAAAGCTTATGGCATAACGGCGTGCGAATGAGTAAGAGAATGCCTAGCACTTTATCTAAAAATAACAGCTCAGCTGCGAGCGAACCAATTTGGAATTTGTAAAAAAGTTTCGCGTTCTCCACGAAAACTTTGTCCGTCTACAAAATTTGCTGGCAACACTTTGGCTAACTTGTTTGGTAAGCCTATGACACACACACACAGTCTCACACCCAATTTTGACGTCAAGTTATACCAATCAATTGTGTCTATATATACTGCGATGTAAAAGAGTACCTCCCTACATGCATGCACATAGAGGTGAAGCAGCTAACGACAGGTGAAGACACCCAATAAATCACTTGCCACCCAAGATATGCCAATTAATCAAAATCAGCAGTCGGATTAGTCAACTGATTCTAAACATAGCTGAAGCTTACGATCTAAATCTGCACGTTAAACGATTAATAACGAAAAATATAAAGAAAACCTTTTTACAAAATGTTATAATTAAGCCATCAAGCTCTTGACAGCCTGACGTAAGCGACGAGTTGATAATGTTGTATTATATTCCTTTCTCCCTTTTTTGTACTTATGATGTACTTGAGTGTGAGCGGGATAAGCGAGCAGCTTATGAGCTGTCAAGTGGCCAAAAATAATGTTGAAAAACTCTTGAACTCTCAGTTAAGTCAATGAACGTTTTATATAATTTTTAAAGTCTATCGTTGTGCTTAGAAACAGTTGATGTAACCTTGCTTTTAGATGACATAATCTAGCGTCTTATGTAGTTAGCACATTCCCGCCTCTTAAATGGAGCATTTTAACTTGCTTTTAATTCGCTGCGTCAGTTTGATAAATGATTTTAATGGCTTGATTGATAGGCAGCCCTTAATTGTTGTGTTTATATAGTATTTTTGCTCAACTGTTAGGCATGGATTTATCATCATTAGAGACAAAATGAAAATATTAAGATAAATATCAGCACAAGCTGTTGGCAAAAGTGCTTTAACTGAATGACTTAAGCAGTGATCCAATCAAAACCCAAAAAGTTACTTTTCATAAATGCCAAATGCACACAAACACAAGCATACACACACATACACACATTCGAAACTCTCGTAGCAGTCACGAGCAAACTGGGATTACTCATACGCCATGTTATAGAGCTTGTGGTTTACACTCGAGTGCTGTTGATGCTGAAGTTGCTTGCTATTTTTTGGGGGGCTCGGGCTTGGCAAGTGCATAAATTAAATTTAGCAGAACAATTTTTGGCATAACAAATTTTTCGCAGCAATTCGAGAAATTACGTATACGTCATGTTGGCCATGCTGGAGCCTTGCAATCTGGTTAGCCGATAAGTTTTTCCTACTTCTACTACTGCTACTGTTGTTTAGTCGCATAATTTTCAAGTTAAAGTAAATGAAAAGAAACAGCAAACAGTAAACAGTAAACTGCAAACTGCGAACTGAAAATGCACTCGACACTGGCTGTCGTTGCAAATATTATATTCGAGTCAAACCTGCAGCTGCTGTTGCTGCAAAACTCTTGTGATTCAAATAGTTTTCATGCTCACTGAGTGGCACACAGCTGACGATTAGCTTTCCTAGTACTGCGTCGCATTGCTGGCAATGGACCCAAAAGTCTATCCAACGAAAATGTGCTAAAACGAAGCCAACGAAGTTGTTGCCATCTTTTGAAACGATAAAAGATTTATGCAAAGTGCAACGGAAATTGAAATTGAAAGGCAAATGCAGACAGGCTGGTTTGGCGGGTTAGCCCACAATTCTTTTTCGCTCTTTCTCTCTCACTATATTTATCTCTGCCGCTATCTCTCTTTCACTTTCTCGCTTTTACCGTCTCACAATGTCAATGGAGCAGTTAAAGCTCAAACTAAGACTACGACTCATTGACTCTCGAGTCTCTCTTGGGCAGCAGCCTGACTGCCTTCCTTTAAGTGCCAAAGTTGTCCAACGCTTTTCAATTAAACTCAATTTATTAATTTCAATTATTTGCGCTTCAAGTGACCGCGTCTCAGCCAGCAAGAAAAAATACGCAAGAAAGAGGGAAAAAACTGTCAACTCAGCGCATTGAAGCACCGAAGCAGAAGCTGAAGCAGAATCAGAAGCTTGTGCCAACTGCTGCGATGTCCAGATGTCCAGATGCTGCCCAGAAAATACCCTCCTGTGGTTGTTAAGTGCTGTGGAGGCATTTGATTGATGTGCCGCAGAGTGGGGCATTCTCGAAGAGGCGACTTCCCAATGAACAACAAGCTCATTGCTTTGCTGACTGAGCAAACGCGCTTAAACCATTAAACAAAAGAAAACATTATTTAAACGTAGCCTAAATCGACATTTAAATGCTCACTAAGTCGTCGACAATCATTTAAAATATTCCAAACACATAAAATAAATGAAGAATAATTTGTTTTACTATACTTCATGACTTTCTAATAAAAAGTTGTTTGCAAAATTCTTCAGTCAACATTAAATTAAATTTTTATTTCTTGATGTAGTGTTTAGTATTAGCTCCTAATTCAAGAAAATTTAGTAAGTGTTATGTATAATAAATAAATATAATAAAAATGTATATATCTACCAAGCTTCCCAACAAAACTCTTGCATGATTAACTAATTAATTCTAATCTACATATATTGTATGACTCATTTAAATTTTAAAAAAAAAAACTTATAAAGTCATTATATTGTAGTTATTATTTATAGACCAAACTCCCCTATGAAACAATAGCATAAAATTTTGATTCAATTCATTTGAATTTGCACATAAATAAGACCAAATTCAAACAAATTTTTTTTATAGAAAACTCATGAAATTGTGGAAAAATTTACCATTTTTATGATATGCAAACGCTCTAACGCATCACAACAGCAAAATCGATATTCTATGTTTAGCTAACTCTAATTTACACATATTTGTTATGCTTTGCCTCGGCTGACATAAACGAATTCGCAAGGCAAATAGACTTAATCGTTTAATGTATTTAGAGCATAGCTCAAAAATAAAAGGGCCACGCCATATCATAACGGATGTGCTGATGTGCCTGGTACAATTAAGGACACAAAAGCATAAACAGTCTCATATGTCAAAGTCAACAAAAGCAGATGTTGTTGGTTTTGTTTCTACTCAACTTTCGCTTAACGACAGTTATAAGCGATTTTTGGTAGCCTACTTTGAAGCGCTTAAAGCGTACCGAGTGCCGATTTTTATGACTGACCATAAAAATACTAGTAAATAAAGAGGAGAAGAGAACGTCAGCAGAGTTCAAGGGCAGCAAGGACTGACAAGCGAATGTCACACAACAAAATTGCCTCCAAAAAGGACAAGAGCATAGCGGCCTATGGCCCGGAAACCATAAATCACACATACAATGATGTTAATAGTATCATAAAAATGCGACAAAGCACCTGGAGAGTTGCCTAGTACGAGAAGAAAGATACATTTATATATACATATATATACAAAGAGAGAGAGAGAGAGCTGACTGCTGACGTAAATATTGACAGGAACAGCAAAGACACGACACACAGGATGAACAGCAAACGCATAGACCATAATAAATCGAGGTAGTTGTTGTTGTTGTTGGTGTCGGGAGTGCAGGTGAGATGTTGGTCAAATTAAAACATTTCACCTGTCCACCGGCACTCTGTTGCCTCCTGCCTCCTGCCTCCTGCCAGCCGCCTGATGTTGACAAATTAGAGGTTTTCGAGGTGTGGAACCACCTTGATGCCATGTCATGCACAATTCCTCACTCGACCCCTGGGAGCATTTGCGGTGCGAAATTTTACAACCAAGCAAACGCTCCAGCAGATTATCGGTTAAATAAATAGACAAATTGATTTTAATGGAATTGGATACACTGGGGCGAGCTGACCAGGCGAACTGGGATCCTCTTCCTATATTCCAACATACCATACATACATATAATATACACGCGATGGACACACTGACCCAGCCCAGTTGAGCAAACATAATTTCGTGTAATTTTGTCTTGGCTTGTTTCCTACGCCCTCACTTTCCAACTGACTGTCTGTCTATCTGTCTGTTTTGCCGTCTCGTCTTTTTTTTTTTTATGTGTTGCCCCAGTTGCTGTTGTTATCCTTATTATGTGTCTGTGTGTGTGCTTTAAAGCAAATACATATATTGTGGTTGCCACATTGGGGACCACCGACCAACGCTCGGTGATGGCAACTTTCGACATGGCAAATGACATATTGAAAAACCAATCTTTGGGGGGCTCACAACTTCCTAACAGCCATGTCAGCTACAAAATCCTCAAGTCTAATGATAAGGGTCAATGCAACAAAAAAAATACATATAGAAAGTATACACCTTAAATATTTTATTAAGCGCATCCGCATTCCATTACCAATATTATCACATTCACTATTTCACATGCTTTAAAATTCAAGTTAGTTTTTACATCCTTAAACTGAATTGCATTATTTTATTTATATTAATAATATTATTATTAATTATTTTTAACATTTACGTATAAATAAGTTAATTTATTGCAAATTCAATTCCTTTTCATGATTTTTACTATTTCAAATAAAAATATTTTTTATTTAATTTATATTAATAAATAATTGCACTCATAATTGTATCTAATGTAATTAATTAATTTTGGTAATCCATAAAATTGTTGATTTATTTTATTTAAAATCGTTTACCTTTTTTACCATTTTCACTTTTAATTTATATTTAAATCTCTTTAACTATTTTTGCATATCTCTCTTTTTAACCATTCAATTATATCTTGTTTTAAATGCGTTAAAATGAAACTTTGACAAGTTTTCGTTTATTATATAAATTTATTTTTCTTAATTTAATTTTTACTATTTAAGAATTGTTCTATTGATTTTAATTGAATTTAATTGCTGTCACATTAACATGCTTAATTAATTAACTGAGGTCTTAATGTAGGTCACATAATAATTTCCAATTCCATACAACTTTTTTTGCAATGATTCAATCATAACTTAATTATAACTCAAACAGAATTAACCTACAACATTGCTATTAATTTGTGGCAAATTTCACTTTTGACTACTATTTAATTTCAGAGCTTTTACAAAATGTCATTTAAAAGCAGCTTAAATTGCTACTTATTAAAAATTGAACAATTGAAACAAGGCTTGCATTCAATTATTTAAGAATTACTTGACATATGAACATGTGTAATCTCGATAACAGAGCGAGAGAGAGAAAGGCAGACAGAGAGAAAGAGAGATACGTAGGCTATCTCTGTTTAGAGAAGAACTGCGAGTATTTGCCATTTTATGGGAGCTGCTTACAACTAACTGAAAAGAAATTGCTTGAGCATTAGTTGTCCTTAGTTTACAGAAATTGCAGCCAGCCAGCCAGACCCCAAGCAAAGGTGGTTAAGGCAATGGGGAAGGAAGGGAAGGATGGAGAGGAATCGGGGAAGGAAACAACTTTTAATGACATGCTTTGTATGCGAGCGCGTGTTACATGTTAGCCACATTATCAAAGGAGCCAACGACAACTTTCCAAGAGCGAACTGCACATGTGTGTGTCCGCTCTCGTTTCCCTTCTCCACCTTTGGAGAGAGCATGGCTGGCTTGGTTTGCTATTGCAACGTGTCCAAGTTTGGTTTTTGTGCCATCTTCTTGAGCTCGTGTCATCCTTTAGCTAATACTTTTCGCTGCTTGGCACATGTTTCACACATATCCACAATTCCTCACATATCCAACTACAACTAATACGAATTTCACTTAATTGCACTCGAAAAACTATGCATGTGAATTGCACTCAACTCGACTGGCAAGTGCGGTTGGGCCTCCCCTTGGACTTTGGGTTTGGATTCGGTATTCAGATACAGGAATGGGGCAGGAAATGAGGAAAGGAATGTTAAAGCGATTGGTGAATGGAATGAGGCAAATGGGCCAGAGGACGGATCTAGGGAATCGTGTAAAGCTTGAGCTTGGGCTTGGGTTGAACTGAACTGAACTGTTTGCTCATCAGTTTTCGCTTTCAGTGATGCAGACAGTTTTTGACAGAACGTCGGACGCAGAGCAGGGTAGCACAGCACAGCTCAGCATAGCAGCAACCGCAAACGACAACTCAAGAGTCTGAGTGGCTTGCAAAAACTTTTCGTTTTCGTATTCTATTTTTTGTTTTGGTTTTTTTTTCTTCTTTTTTTTGTGGCTCGGGTTTCAGCTTAAGCCAACGCCCACAAGATCCAAAGGGGATTCTGCCCAGCACACACAACTGTCGTCTGCTGTTGAAAGTTACTCACGCATAAGCAGCACATGCAGCGAGAAACGTGGGAGTGGGAGGGGTGAAGCTCTTGCAGTCATGCTGCAAGCAACCGCATGCTAATGAGTACAACTTTTTTTTTGCACCTTGCAAGTTTCTTTACATCTTTACACCCAGCATGGTACAACAAAAAAGAGTATAAACATTTTAAAGAAAGATAGTACTTAAGTTATGTATACAGGGTATTTGCAAGTCAAGCAACTTGCGTACTTTTAATTTGTTAATTTTTTTCGCTGCTTGTTGTCTAGTGCTGAACTTTCTGTGCACTTGTTTCGAGCCTTTCCGTCTGCCAGGTGTAAAAAAGAGGAGCACTCTGACCAACAAGAAGCTCAACTTAAATGAGAACTTCTTGAATGGAACAATGAACAACAACAAAAAATAAAGAAGCAACTCCACAAAAACATGGAATGGTATAATGATAGCTAAATTGATTAAGTTCCAGAAAATATTGAGAAACGGAAGAGTGCAAAATAAAATTAAAGTAAAAGATGGCCGAAGAGAGACTTGAGAGACTCTTAATTAAGTGGGAATGAAAATCCAACTTTCTGTTTGCAATTGAAGCGTAGCTTTTTATATTATTTTTACAATTTCTGGGAATGCAAACCAGAGTAATAGTAAATTCTGTATAATAGTTTCGCACTTTAAGCTGTGTAGTAGTTTTCTTTGTAGCTAGACAATTACTCACACTTCATACTACATTCATTCATTCATTAAAGAAACAGCTCACACAAGAGGCGACACAAGAGTTGACACACCCAAAATAAAAATAAAGGAAAAAGATACCCATTGTAGTACATTACCCAGAAGCTCTTAAAGAAATCATCCTTAAGCAGAAATCCCTTGTCTGGCCTTGGAGTACGACGATAGCAAGTAGTACGATAAAAGTGCAAAAGGTCTGTCATAAAATGCTGCACTACTTTCAACAACAGCCTGAGAGAAGAAAAGCCTTTTAAAACTCACCGTGTTGTGACCTTTCTCCTTGAGCCTGAGTCTTTTACACACATACATACACACACACACACACACATTCCATTAAAAGGGCGGCACTGCCTTCTACATAATGTTACTTGTCAACAACTGCAAATAAATACGGAAAAGAGCTAAAGATAAATTGAAATTTATGAGCCTGACCAGGAAGTCAAACGCCAACACAAACTAACCGACAAAACATTTCAGCACGAAAATGCTACTAAGTAATTTATAAGCACAAAAGTATTGCATTAACCGCACAGATGATATATACACTCGTTGCTAGCTACAGACCACATAAATATATGTTTATATTCTCCGCAATGGCCAAAGCACTTGAAGTTCAATTTAAACACAAAAGCAGAACGACAAAATGCTGCATAACCAAATTTGAATGAGCTCAGAACTAAAATGCAAAGGATTTTGCTATAAAATATTTGAATAGGAAAATAAATCTAACTACAATCAAAACAAATATGAATTGAAATTGAAATAAATTATGGAAATAATTTACTTAAATATAATGAAATCTTTATTTATATTTGTTTTGTTTGTAGTTCAATTTATCAAATGTTTTGCAATTATATGTGCTTAAAAACATTTTAAAATTTGATAAATTCATTTAAAAATCCAAGTTGATCCAAGCTTCTAAACATGGTTTATTTTAAAATAATTACAATAAATGTTTGCCAGTTATACAATTTACAAATATTTTATTGCCGGATTATTATTCTGTTTGATTAAAATAATTACTTGTTATTTTAATCTTATTCGCAAAACTTTGCTACTTCACAATTTTATAAAAAAGTAGTTGAGGAAAAATATTAGAAAAAGAAAATGTTTTATTTATTATTTATTATACCAGTAATTAAATTGATGTAATAATTATATTACTATTATATTACTGCCTAATTTTATTGTATACTTTGAAACATTACTTGAAAATAGTACAATAGTAATAGTACAAAGTTGCGTCTAGTTCCCAATTTATCCCCACAGCTAAAGTGACAAAGAAAACCTTTCCGAATAAGAAATATTTGTATAAAAATCTATATTTACTAATTTTTATTATTGATTACTTATTATTTTAATAAAAATTCCAAAGTTAGCTACTAAAAATTAATACAGAAATAGCTCGCATAATCCTCAATTTATCTCCACTTAAAAATAAAGAGATAACACACATAGAAGTTTATTTTAAAGACAATTTGCTCAAGGTGAAAAGCAACAATAGGGTCAACGCATAGCTGAAGAATTTACTGTGCCCTTTTGGCCAGCCTATTACAAAGTTTACGACAAAGCTATTATGCCAACCATTTTCAAGGGTATAATGAAATTATATGGCCGAGCAGAAGCAGAAACAGCAGCAGCAGCAGCACAACCTGTCGAAAACTACAAAACGTGCAACAATAAGGGGCAGGCAGGATCTGGCATACAGGTAACTCGTTGTGTTGTGTTGTGTTCCTGGCAATACATTTACGAAACCTTATTAAATTATACAAGCTATAGTGGCAGAGTGGCATAAGCAGCAGGCAGCAGACGGCAGTCAGAGGGAAGCAAGTGGCAAGAGTTTTCGGTGGCAAGTCTAGTCTAACAATCTTTCCCCGGCTGTTGCAAATTGTTAGCTATAGCATGTTTAAGCTAAATACTGCAACTACACCAAAGAGAGTTGCATTTGCCAGCGACGAGTATTTATGTATGTATATATACATATATAGTATAATATATAGTACGCAATACGTTCGCAACTTATATGCTTATAAATGGCGCCCCTAGGCTGCTTACAGAAGCTGTGGGAGGAGTCGTCGGCAGTTCTATGCTTTGTTGTCCTTTGCCATGTTTCATTTGGTTAGCAGGCAGGTGATAAGTTCGCTTGCCGTTTCTTAAATTAATTCAAGGCATATAAATTATAGTTCATTGTTCTGCGTATTCATAGCAGTATTCTCAATGGTTTCGGTTTATGCCGTATATATTCTATGCTCTGGCTCTGTCTCTGTCTGTGGCCTTCTTCACTTCCAGGAAAGCAGCTTTCAGCTTTTCTCTGCCCTGATTTTTCCGCTTTAATCTTTTTGCGCTTGCTGCTGTTGCGTTTTGCATTCGCCTAGCTGCCTTTTGCCTTTTGCCTTTAATTTAATTCCATTGAGTATACGCCCCATTGTGCTCGCGTTGAAGCGTCAAGTACGCCCTGGAAATCAATTGGCAAAGTCGATTTCGCCTCCATCTTCATCTCTTGTGTACTCCTCGTGTATGTTTGTGTGTGTGTGAGTTCGCTGCCCCTTTCCCACCCCCGAAATACAAATGTTGTGCTTCAAAATTGGGTGCCATTTGAATTGTATCATAAGCAAGTCAATTGTTGCTCACAATGAGTTACAAATTAGGCGTAACTAATTTGCTTTATGTGCGTGTATGCTAGTGTATGTGTGCGTGTGTGTGTGTGTGAGTGCCACATTGTGCGGCACTGTTGAATTTCATATTCAGCTGAAAATTTGGCAACATTCAAGGCCCATTGATGCTCAAGGAAGCCAAATTAGTCAAGTTTGCGTGCCGAAAGAAATTAAAAGATAACTTGTAGGGTCTCTCGAGTATGTAGGGCAACTAATATAAACGAGCTAAGCAGCTGTGTTAGTTGGCATGGTGAGTTGAGGCTGATGCTATTAGGAAGACAAGGAAACGCCAACCTTGCCACGTGTAGCACATATTAAAACGAAATTCTGTTACATCAAAATGAGTTATGAATCCTCATGTCACTTACGAGTACAATGGGGGAAAATGCTATTATATTGAGATTTAATCATAGTTTCAATATACTGATATATTGTTTACATCAAACTGTAAATACTATAAATAATTTCTTGACATTTTAATATATGTTAAAATAAGTGTTTACTTCATCTTAAGATTACAACACATTGTGAAGTATTGCTTTATTTAGACATGCTAGGAGTACATTAAATTATTACTTATATCTTGATATCAAATCATATTATTAATATATTCAAATTAGTGTTTTTGAAGTGTTCTTTTCTTCAACTACATCAAACTGTAAAAGCTTTTAATTATTACTTGGAAAACAGGCTATTTTAAAACATATTAAAATTAATGTTTAATTCTCGTTAAGAGTACAACACATTGTACATTTTCGATAAAGAATATTTGAGTATGTTGAGACTACATTAAACTATAAATTTTATTTACCAATTCCCATAAAAAATATGCTTTTTCCCCAAAGTGCTATCGAAAAGAATGGCTAATCAATGGCATCTCTAGAGATTTATTTAATAGAACAGATAGCTCTTCATATTCCGTGATTTATGGCGAGTGTCAGCAATAAACCACAGTCAAATCGATGACCTTTCAGCAAGGCATAAGGAGAATATGAAACAGTGAAGACAAATTAGGAAGTAAAGCTCAAAATAGTTGCCATGCAAAAACAAATATAAAACAAAACAAAATTCATTTCAATTTCCATATTAAATGTACGTGTGTGTGTGTGTATGTGGGTGTGTCGAGTACCCCAGTAAAACTCAATATACCCCACACGCCCACACGAAAAGAAAGAGAGAAAAAAAACCCCGAAAACGAGCTGTCGATGACGTTCATCGTTTTTGGCTTCGTTGCCGGTGCGAAGACACGCACAGCAATTGCGACTCTTGTTGTTGTGTTTGTTTCTTTTGTTGTTGCTGTTGTCGGTTACGTTTGGTGTTCTTCCGGCATGTAAATAAATACTAAAGAAAAGCGAAAACGGCTATGATTTATTTTGTATTTGGCACGCACATTGTCAATATTTGTCGAATTCATCAAAAAATGAAGGAAAATGCTGGCTGGCAAAGCAGAAACTTGATGATTGGACCCCAAGTACTTGAGGCAATAGCACCCCATACCCCATCTCCCTTTCTCCCTCCGTTCCCTTTTTGGCTACACAGAAAACGCGCTAATTCAAAAACATGCACTGCGTAGCTCATAAAGTTGTCGACACCGCCCAAATGTCGAAGAGAACTTATTGCTGAAAATCGAAGTAGTTATTTATGGATTTTTTTGTTCGTTTTTTCTCATTTAATTTTTTTACTTTTTTCTTTGGATTCTCAGCATAAAAAAACAAAATACACAAAAAAAAAACAGAAAATAAAAGCAGCCGGCCCATTTAAACAACTGAAAAGCAGAGAAAACATTGCGCTAAATATACAGACAGACAGTTGTTTGTAGTACACACAGATGTACTGCAATATAAGCAACTACTACTCGCACTTGTATCAGCTAGAATTGCCCCCGCTCCGTTGATCAATGGACAAACAAGTGAAAATCACACGAAAAATATTTTTGAACGTATTTATGGCTCTGCCACTGTTTGGGATACACGCGTGTAGCATTTCTATGAATGGGCCATGCATCGCCTACACGTTGCGCCAGTAATTTGAATGGCCATACAGAGATCTTTAATACCCTTTACATTAAATATAAATTGGGTAGATTGAATGACAGCTCTAAAATTGTGTATGATATTGATAAAGCATTACGCACTGCTTGTTTATGTTTGCATATGTCTGCAAGCGGTGCATTATTTGATCTGACCGGAAATGACAAAGCAGTGAACTGCTTACATTTATTCAAATGCCTGCGCAAGCAGTGTGTATACAGATCAGATAAGCAGCAACCGCAGTAAAAGTGCTTTATCAAGATAAACAACAGATAATAAGGAAAAACTTCATAACAAAATTTATTATCAGCATTTTTAACGGAAGCTGCTTGACTTTATTTACCTTAAAGGTCAAGCAATGCAGTTGTAAAAGCATATTAAGGTATTCGCCCATCGGGCATGCTCAATTTGCTTGAAAAGTTAATAATGGAAACATTAATTTACAAACTCATTATATTGTTTACATAATCCGTTAATAACTAGCACAACAAGAGCGCATATTATTGCTTCAATTTATGGGATTTGGTAAGCAACAGTAAAGTGATATAATGGTAATAAAACTGAGTGAAGAAAAGAAAATTTTAGCATATTTTTTGAAGTTTATTAAGGAAATTTTCGTAAAGGAATTTGCACTTATTAAACAAAGTTGGAAATATGTATCTGCAATGCAATTATAGCGCATCGAAAAGTCGACCATGTCGAGTACTCTCACTTGTTTTGCAATTGAAAACCAAAAAACGAATTGGGCTGTGCCCTCTGTGAATTGTCTTAACAGTCTGTTCGGCACACGGCAGCTGAATACGTATCCGGGAGAAGTGCGACATCACAGCAGCTGCCGCGCGCGGTTGAATCCAAATCTAATCTATACCAAGAAAATAACGTGTAACCCCGCCGCATTATAAATAATACTAAATAATATATAATAAAAAGAAACGCGCTACACATTGTGCATAGCAATGCATTTGACATGCACATAAAAAAAGAGTTCTTTGGCTGAGGACAATAAACAACAATTGGTGTGGCAATGATTGTGTAATATATTTACTCGTTGTTTGCATTTGATGCATACAAATTGCTTAGTTTTCTGCTAGTAGATAACAAAGTATTTCCAGTGATTTGTGTGAGGATTGTACATCTTTATGCTATATGTTATATGGTGTTATATGCTAATTCAACTCAGTGTGCAGCTGCACACAAAAAATAGCTGTAACTAAACAGGGAACGAAACTCGAAGCGAAACCAAATCAAACAACAACTCGCTGAATATATCCGGACCAAGTGCTAATGGTGAGTACACGGAGCTGCTGACTGCGCATTTCTCACGCGTCAAGTGGCTGCCAAATATGATTTATATATGCCACATGATGATGGCCACAGCGAAAGTAGAAAATATGGATGTAAAAATAGTCTAGATAAATGCCAACATCGATCAGAGTGCGGGTAGCGCTCAAAATGCCAACTCGAAAGTGAAATTCTGCGAAACGAAACTCGTATTCATATTTATCAAAATTAATTCTTGTCGTATCTATGGATGGACAAAATATTCACGGCTAGTTTTAGATTTAGTTTGCTAATTTGAGATTCGGTTTTAGCACTTAATCAATTGTTAGATAGTATTGACAGTTGCCAAGCGCAATAACTAAAACTAATACGTTAAAGCAATCAATTGTGACAGCTGTCAGATGGATCGAAAGATAAATTAGCAGTTGTGGGGGGTGAAGGTCATCGAGAGGCAAATTGGATTGCTTAGTTTGAAGAGGAAAACAGAGATAGCGAGAGATAGTAAAGAAATAGAGAAACTAATTCCTATTTCAATAATCCATTTGCAAACCACTTAATTAGCAAATTACTAGTGTAATTGCAATAACCGCAAATTTAGGTCAAACTCGTATATTTCTTTTATTATTCCTCATTTTGCAAAAGTCTACTACATTATTTTGTGGCAATATCTTGGCCGCAAATATTCACTGTAGTGCCAACGAAATAGCATGTAATAAATGCGAGCAAGTAAATTTTACCCCAAAAGCTGAGGCATCACGTACTGGGCAAAGTATCTCTGCTGCAGCTGATACAACAGTCCCAACTCCAGCTCCAGTTCCACATTCAGTTTGCTTAGCTCGACTATCGTTTGGGGAATTGTCGAGCTGACAAATCTGCTCAGTGTCAAAGCTATCCACAGTCTGTAGACTGTAGTCTGTACTCTGCTGCTGCTGCTTCTCGACTGTCTGCTGTTGGCTTCTCATATTGATGAGCAACATCAGGCAAAGGACTGCAATGGCATGCAATGAATTTAAAGCGAATTTACGCCTCTAGCCAGCACGAATTGCATTTGATTTGGCTAAGGACAGAAAGAATATCTATATATAAAAGAGTTGAAGAGTTGCAAGTGGAACGTTAATTTGGTTGGCTTTTTATGCTCGATTTGTTACAATCAAAATAAACATATTATCGACTGAACACACAATCGAAGAAAGCTCCTCTAAACAGCTCGAGTTTATTGTGCTTTTATGGATGGGCGCCGTCTGTTTGGCAATTGCAATCCTAACTAACACTTGGGCGCCAGACTGGCCAACAACTTTGTCAGTAAGCAATACTCTCTACCGTATTACATTGAACTGACTGACTGGCTGACTGACTGCCTGGAATGGACTCGACTTGGATTGTATTGCCCTTTTAGTTTTTATTACCGGGGTCAAAGCAATGCCTTTTCAATCAAACTCAAACCTCTCAACACGTACGACAACGCAACTCAGTCAGTCACACAGTGAAACAGGCCATCAATTTCATCATCGAACTTTGGTCATAACAATGCTTATTACATTTCCTAGCCAACTAAATTGAACATAAAAGGTTCACCCTCTCTTTCTCTCTCTCTCTCTCGCTTTTTGCGATGAAGCACACTAATCTCAAACCAACGTAACTCATGTCTGGCTATTTGGCCCTGACCAAGGATAATTGGCCATTGTTTTGTATGGAAATGTTTAATTAGATTGCGGCAAATGCAATACAAATGGGCTGATTGAGCAGCACTTTAAAAGTTAATTGAAGTTCCGCAAGAACTTCGAATCGATCAATAAAACAATGTGACAAGCTTAAAGGAAAGCTCTTTAATGAAACAAAGAAATGTAGCACAAACAAAAAATGCAAATTGCGAAACTTCTTCTTTTCTTCAATTCTTTTATGCTGTTTTAATATACAGGGCTTACATTATACTTCAAAATTAAAAGGATTAAGCGCAAAACCTTTTCTGAGAAGTTTGTTTGCAAAAAAGTCATATGATAACAATCAAAATATTATACCTTTTATTTTTTGTAATTCTTTTATGCTATATTAATTTACAAGTTTTACAATATATTAAAAAATAAAAAGGATAAACGAAGAAACCGTTTCTAAGAAATTTGCTCTCATATCCTAAATGCCATTATTATGCGAGAAAGACTACACAAATTCAAATAATTTTATTGAAGGTTGTTTATTTATAACTTCGTGTACCGAAAAAACATTCCAAATTTAATAAATACTCGGTAAATTAAGTGAATCTCTTATTAAGCAATTACATTCTATAATAGACTTTAATAGATTTCTATTAAATAAATTTACCCCTGCTGCAAAAATACTTGTGCAAAGTTAAACAAAATTTGTACAAACTCATGTCGATTCGTCATATTTGTTTTAAAAAAAGTTCATCATAAATGATTGGTCTACTGCAAAATGATTATATTTATTATTCAGCTAGTTGGTAAATAGAAGCGCACAAAAACGTTTCACGCAATCCCGCAGACCAATTGAGAATTCGATGACCATTCAGCAAACAATTGCGAAATACAGTTGCATAGCAATTTAAAAACTTTTCACAGTGGAAATTCTACACATGATAAAAAAATAAAAAAGAGAGAGAGAAATAGAGGCACACACTGTCGATCGACCTTCTCTGATTTGTTTTCACAAACGTTTTTCTGTTTTTGGTTTTTATTGTTTGTGTGACTGAAACAAAAGAGTCAAAGTGCCAAATGGCAGAGATGCGAGTCGAGACGAGTCGAGCATTGGACGTGGGGTGAGTTGAGAGTTAAGTGAACAGAAAAAAGCAAATCAATCAAATCAAATCAAATCAAATCAATGCAAAGCCAAACAAACTAACAAACAAACATCAAATAGACATGAGGCAGTTTCAGTTTTGGCAAAGAGTAAAAGTTCAATTGCCAAAACAATCAAAAGACCGACCGAATAATAATTGCACATGTTGAGCATCTCGAATGCCAATGCCAACATTGGATATTAAGTTGTTGAATTACTTTGCTTTGGCTTTCAACAATTTTGCGGGAAATCCTAGCATGCATACGCAACCATTAATTAGTTTCTGGCAAATTGATTTTATTGAAACAACCTCCCACTGTGAATGCCACTGCCGTTGCCGCTGTTGCTTCTCCACGGGTAGTTAAAATAAATACTAGAAAAATCGCATGGAATTCATTTGCATATACTAACTGGGGCGCTTAAAGCTCACGTGTTTTTTAATTAATTATTTGGTATGAAAGTAAATTGATTGGCGTGAGAATGAAGCAGAAGAAAGGTGCCATCAAATTAGCAAAATTGGCAAATTACGCATACGCCACATTAGCCAGCGAACAGCTCATTTTAGCTGCATCATTGCCACAACTTGCTGCAGCCACAGAATTAAACAACAAATTTAGCTTTATACTTGCTTCTACAACAACAAAAAATGTAAAAATGCTGTCCCATCCAGGATATGCAATTATGTACATATATTGCGCATACGCAGAGTTGCACACACACGTACACACCCAACTGCCAAGGGAAGCAACGGAATACTGTTTATATGTGATGTCGCATAGAAAATTTGCTTATGACGGCATCCGACAACAACAGCAAAATAAATTGATAAGAAGTGTGCGGATGACACAGTGGGCCAGGCCAACCGAACACAAATCCCACAAGGCAATTTCTTCATAATAAATAAAAAAGCAATAGTAAAACTATGCGTGTAGCAAAAAGATGCTGACACGATAATAAAAACATTAAATATGTTAAACAAACTTAAAAAATTTACAAAACACATTAAAATTATTTTACATTGAGTCAAAATAAATTAATAAATATATTTATAACTATATAAATATAAGTTACAATTTCAATAAAAAATCGTATGCTTAAAAATTAATTTGTTCCATTAAAAACATTAAAAAAATACATTAAAATTATTTTACTTATAGACAAGAGAAATACAAATGCTTTAAATACGAATTTATTTTTTGGCAATACAAATTTTTAATTTCAAATTTTAATAAACAACCGCATGCTTTAAAACCATTTTTTGCACTAAAAGTTAAAGTAACGATAAATAAAATGTAGTTCAATTATTTGTAATTTGTATTTATTAATTTAAAGAATGAGTCGAAAGTTATCAAATTGTATTACATTTTAAATATGTTACCGAAAGTTGTACGCACTCAACTTTATAGCAATTTTTCAATTTTAAATTTGCTAAGCACGTTATTCTTTTCATGCAAAAACTCTTGAGCATATAATAATATTAGTTATAAGCTTAAGAGCAACTCTCACAATGCACTTGGAAATGTTGTTTGAAAAGTCGGACGCAATTAAATTGGGAGCCTGCCAAAATGGCAACTTTCAGACTTTTAAGCCAAATACTTGCACACACAATCTTGCCAAACAGATTTCGCCTGAGGCCATGGAACAATGTTCGATATGCTGAGACCAATGTAAAATGCATATTACAATCGCACAAAATGTGCATTCGAGTGCAATTTTTGACTGACAGTTGTGGGCGTATCTGTGTGGGTTCGTTGTGTGTGTTATACACACACACACACACATACAGACGCACACACACGTGTGCATTCACATTAGTTGGCAGTTTACATGGCTGGTTTGCCTTACCGATGATTTTCATGTTTATTCCTCGTTGCTCGCTTCTCGCTTCTCCCTCGTAGTCATCGTCAATGTGTCAGGTACGCACGTCTCTGTCCTGCAAACGAGGGCTAACTGTCCATCTCTCCCCTCTCTTTTACTCTGTCTTTCTGTCTCTCTTTGTCTTGTCAGTCAGTGCTGCGATGGTGCACAAGAATGCATCAATTTTTAAAATGCAGAGCCCGCATTAACGGGCGGTTCTCCATCTCCCATCTCCAGAGCTGCAACATGCAAATTGCTGACATATAGAAAATGTCGAAGATTTATGTATGATTGGCATAAGCTAAAAGGGCAAATGTGTCAGCAACTGGATAGGCATTGATCCCGCATTCCCAATTTGACACTTGATTTGCTGTGATTACTCATCATAAACATGCGTCTCATAATTAACTTATTTATTCATTCGTAAATGAAAATTAAAGCGCTTCTGGTAAAAATTCAAGTGCGGTTTCAATAACTTCAATACTTTCTGTATTTTTGAATTAATTTACTGATTATTATTGGAATTACTTTTCCTGATTTATAATGTCTATATATAACATTCTACTTATTTTGATTTTGAAATAAAGCCTATAAGTATTTTTTCTTGAATTGAAAAAAAACAAATCAGGTATCAACAAATTGATATGTTTTTTATTATACCTATTTATAGGACTTGTTAATCTATATATATTCTTTAGTAAATTATATTTGTAGCTTATGTTTATTACCAATTGAATACAGAAATTCAAAATTAAAAAATTCGCATTTAAAAAAAAAAAAACAAAAAAACTCATTCTATGTTTTAATAAAAAAAAATGCATATTTAAAATATTGCTATATTTTAATTCCTACGAATACAAAAATTTCTTCTTTTTTTTTGCAACGGTCACTGTCAGCATGAACGGAAAGTGATTTGACCCAAAATTTCCATTTGGGAAATGGTCTGCCAATTGCCACTCTGCTGACACTTCAATGCGTCATTGATAAAAGTTGCAGAAAGGTGAATTTTACACGTGGCAATGCAAGACACACTTTTCGCCCAGTTCTCTCTAAAAATCGGACTCAAAGACGAGACACGTTGGTAAACAGAAACACTGCTCTACAAATACACACATACACACATGCATTAGGGTAAACAAATTTGCAACTGTCTGTCTGATGTACTGGTGTACTTTATTGTACATTAAGCTTGCATCAGAGTGTTACACGAAAATCGAAAATCGAAGCTAGAAAAAACTTTCAAAAAAGAAGCAACAAACAAATGGTTGCAGACAAATCGATTTGGGTATCTTGATTTCAATGAAGGCAACAAATTTGCACTTAAATATTTGAAAAATCATTACACAATCGAAATGCAAATGGAACTGGCAAATGAGATTTTTCCGTTGTTGCAAAATTGTAACCAAAAAGCCGCGCAATGAAAGCCTAAAAATTTGCACGCAATATGAACGTGGCCAAAAGCCCCAAAAACTGAACGAGAACGAGAACTAAAGTGAATGGATTTGGCATTCTAAGCCATGAATGAATATCTGAATGGTTCACTAGTCACCTGAACAGAGAAAGAGAGAGAGAGAGATAGAGCGAGAGCGAGAGTATTGTGGAATTGCAGGTCGGTCCCTCTATGACTGTGTCATCTGTGTCTATTTTGTGTGTGCACAGATACGGTTGAGGCTTTTTCCACATTTTCATTTCACTGGACTCGACGTTATTGAAAACAGGTCGAAATACCATTTACCAGACCAGCAAGAGCATGGCTTTTAACAGCAATACTCGGAATAAGCAAAACTGTTTCTGTTGCTCCTGTGTGATGAGGACAATGGTTGCAACGCGTCGGGTGATTAGAAATGAAGAGAATGAGATTGGTGTGTTAATACGGCCAGGTTGGGAATTGAAGTTTAATCGCAACGGTTACATTATTGCAAGTGAACGTGCTGCTGTTCAACTTTGATGACATTACGAAACCTAAAGGAACCACAAATTATCTTCTGCTGTCAAGCATAAATCATGTTCAATAGTAACTCAACCAAAGTATTCACAAATTCTTGTTTTCATTTATTTAATGGTCTTTTTCTGTGTGTCTGAGATGTCTCTTCTTTAATTCATTTTGTGCTTAACTTACATTAAATATGCCCAAGTTGAAGCGTTGCTGGCGCAAATTGAACTTTTATTTATAGGCCACTTTATCTGCTAAAAATAGGCCACAAAAGCCACAACAAAATACGCCATACATATATTATGCAAATATTGTTGAACAAAAGAGAAATATCTTAGCATGCATTGCCATCGACTGTTGAACTTCTTGTTTTTTCCTGGTTGTCAGGTAATTTTTTTTTTTCTTCAATGGTAGCCGTAAATATTGACCAACAATTTACGCTTTATGATTCGCCTCATTAAAAGCAAAGCGAAAAATTCGCTTTAATATTTTGTTGGCGGCATCTTTACGCAAACATCACACAGACATAACAAAGGCAAACAAAATCATTAAAAAGTTTTCTCTTTGATTTAAGCATAATTCAGATTTCCGCTTATTTTTTACAGAATTTTACTCATGACTGCGTTATAATTACACATGCATTATCTCGTTTCACTTCAATTGAAGACTAATGTGAATACATATCATAACAAAAACAACTTGTAGTAAATTCAATTAAAGCAATTATAAATTATAAAAATATAAATTTCATTATACACAAATGAAAATCATTTGGTCGCTGATTAAGAAGTCAAATGTCTTTAGTGCCTTCCAAGCAACTTAATCTTGTCATAGTCTATAAATTTCACATAATTGTTGCGCCGTATTTTTGGAGCTTTCAGCGCTTGACACATATATCCGTTTAGCCTTTTGCTTCTTGCCTCTTGCTGGCTGATGCCAACTGCAGTCGTAGTTTACTTCTTCATGCCACACAGTCGGTTGCAGGATTCGCAGCAAGAGAACATTAATCAAAATAACCCGCTCATAAACTGCGCGCCGCCCAAAAAACAACTTCAGCAAAAACATTTTCATTCAGGCCAAAAAATTGTTTGCCTCGCCCCCGGCTTCAGTTTGCCCACATTTTTCCCTCATTTTTTTAGTTTTGCTTTGACTGTAGAGATTTTTACTGCTAATGCACCTGCAGCTCAGTTTTTGATTCCTGTCTGCGAGGCAAAGCTTTTAGTGTGCGTTTTTTTGTATGTATTTTTATGGCAGTTGCATTTTTGGCTGCATTACAAATATGGGCAAAGTTTTGCAGTTACTTTTTCAGCAATAAAGTTTGGCACTGTGCAAAATTAGATTGACCGTCTGCTGATCAAATAAATGACTCCGAGTGATAAGCTAATTACACGGCCTTAAGCGTGATGATATTTATTTAAAGAAGAGTACAAAAAAATATAGTTAGGCATGTGTTTGCATATCTGCAATTGAGCAGCTTTAGTTGTTTAGTCTTTGTTTTGTAAATGCTGCCTATACAAGCGTGTATGAATTTTAAAAAGTTTTCAAAGATGTCCTTGCTGCTGGCTGTGTATGATATGCCACACACACACACACACACACACTCTCTTACACAAACTTACACACATTCACATATTTAGACGCATGAGTTTGTTTTTTGGGGTCTTGCTGTCATTAGCAAAGAGTTTGAAAAGTTCTTTGCTATTAAAAGAAGATTATTGTTTTGGTTTAGTTTTCTGAAATACAACTGGGCAATTTTTGCGGCTGGAAAACTATCTCACAGTTCTTTTTTTAATGTGTAAGCTAACATGGTACTTCCCTAAATCAACAATTAAATAATATTCGGTGAGTTTAATGAGAATCTTGTGTACTCGATACCATCGAGACTTGCTTTTTATTACGAGTATTGTACAGTATTGTCGAAAGATTACATGGAACTTGCTGTATTATTTTACAGCTGTCATTTAACATTATGTGACATTCGTAATTAGCTAGCTTACTCTTATTTTATATAGCTAAAAACTGCCAGCGAAATTGTTAATGGCATTGTGACATGACCCTTCTTACAGAATTGTTTGCTGCTTGCGAATGCTAGAATACAAAATACTACTTGACCTTTTTTTTTTGTTATGTGCTCGTTGCTTAGCTTTTGGACACTTTGTCAAATGTCTTATCCATTTCATAGATGCTCTGGCACTTTATTTTTGTGTGTCTCCCTCGCATTTTGCATGTTTACAGAGGAACTTATAAATAATTTGTATCTGACATCAGTTTGATTGCCTTGTTTGACATTCGCAATTGGCTTTGATGGAAAACTTGAGCTCAACTTTCTCCTTCGAATCAAACTTTTCGATTTTGCATACAAATGTCAAACAATCGATACAAATCAAGCAAGTCAAATATTCCAGTATTAAGTTAAACTATTTGCTTTAAAGCTAAACTAAAATTGCTACATACAAAGTACTTCCATATGTAATAGAACAGTTTTAACATCCAAAGCGATAAACAAAAAACGAAATTAATATTTCAATAATTGCTAGGCAAAAATTAAGGAAAATTAATTGCGGGTGCATTAAGATGAATAGTAAATATACGAATATCAATATAAAGTAGTCAAACAAATAAATTATATAATTTTTAAATTTATTCTAATAATAATTTTAATTTTAAATTTAAACTAATAGAAATCAATTAATATTGATAGAAAACCGAAACAAATTTTAATATAAATAGAATTAATTATGAATGCATATAAAATAATGACTCATAGAATATAAATTATAAAAATAACTCATGGCATTTAAGCTAAGCATTTTAAGTTAGAATTTATTATTGATAATTTATGAACAATCTTTCTAAAAATATTATTATATAGTAAAGGTCTTTAAAGAATTCACATTTGAGCAGAAAGTATTAATGAAATCATTGAAAAAAACAAATGGGAACTTACAAAAAATGAAATGACTGAATTAAATACATTTTTTATGCTTTAAAGAAATTTTAAGCTGAAGCTCTTAATGTATTAAAATCGTAGTTGAAAAGCAGATTTGGCTTTTTGGAATTATCGCAAAAATTAAATCAGCTTTTTCACACGCAATTTTCTTTACAACTTTTCATTGCAGCTCCCAACCAAAACCCGAAAAATAAGAGCAAAAAAGGCGACATAGAACGAACGCATGTTCCAGCTGGCATAAGGAACGAAAGAGATAGAAAGAGATAGAAAGAGAGAGAGAGAGAGAGTGAGAAGAACACTGCTGGCAGGATGTCAAAATGCCATCGGCAGATCAAATCTTGTTTATAAATGTCACCACAACGGTGGCCGCGGCAGCGTTGACAGCAGCCGCTGCCGTCAACAGTCCGCCCGAGGCATCCACAGTGGCAGCAAGGGCAGCTGCCGCAACAGGCAACGGACGCAGTGCAGCAGAAGCAGCATCTGTGGAGACAGCAGCAACATCGCCAACAGCAACAGCAACGACAACAGTTGCTGCCGCACTGGCAGCCAATTTATCGGGTTCGCTGGTCGACAGCCTAACAACATCAACGACAACAGCAACAACAACCGCAGCCACAATTGTCGAGTCAACGCAAGAATGCGGCGCCACAGCAATGGAAGAGTTCCAGGGCAGTATTTTGGGATTGCAACTGGCAGTGCCCGAATGGGAGGCACTGCTCACAGCCCTGGTGCTGTCCATCATCATAGTGCTGACCATAATTGGCAACATTCTTGTGATATTGAGCGTCTTCACCTACAAACCCTTGCGTATTGTGCAAAACTTTTTCATCGTCTCGCTGGCAGTGGCCGATCTAACTGTCGCTCTGCTGGTCTTGCCATTTAATGTGGCCTACTCGATACTGGGTCGCTGGGAGTTTGGCATACATTTGTGCAAGCTGTGGCTCACCTGTGATGTGCTCTGCTGCACTTCATCCATCTTGAATTTGTGCGCCATTGCATTGGATCGCTATTGGGCCATCACGGATCCCATTAACTATGCTCAGAAGCGAACAGTGGGACGGGTGCTGCTCTTGATTTCCGGCGTCTGGTTGCTGTCGCTGCTCATCAGCAGTCCGCCATTGATTGGCTGGAATGATTGGCCCGATGAGTTCACCAGCGCCACGCCGTGTGAGCTTACCTCACAGCGTGGCTACGTCATCTATTCGTCGCTGGGCTCGTTCTTTATACCGCTGATCATTATGACCATTGTGTACATCGAGATATTTGTGGCCACGAGACGTCGTTTAAGGGAACGTGCCAAGGCCAACAAAATGAATACGATTGCCCTGAAGACCACCGAGGTGGAGACGATCAATGCCAGCAATGTTCCTGCCGGCAATAGTTCAACTAGCTCCAAGGCTCGTGCTCTGAGCAGTCTTTGCGCCAGCTGGCTGTGTTGTGGTCGGGATCGTGCCAACTTTGCCACGCCCATGATACAAAACGATCAGGAGAGCATCAGCAGCGAGACACATGCACAGCAGGAGCCCAACAATGAGCAACAGCAGCAACAGCAGACGCAGTCGCAGCAACAACATGTTGTTGTCCTGGTGAAAAAGTCACGACGCGCCAAGATCAAGGATTCGATTAAGCACGGCAAGGCGCGCTCGGGCCGCAGATCGCAGTCCTCGTCGTCGGCCTGTGAGCCACATGGTGAGCAACAGTTGCTGCCCCAAGGCGGCAACAGCAGCAACAACACTGCCGTCAAATCCGACGCAGAGATCAGCACTGAAAGCGGCAGTGATCCCAAAGGTTGTATACAGGTAAGTTTGATTTATTTACAGCGTTAAAGAACTTTTAATTGAATTTAATTGAATTTAAAATTGAAAACATTTGTATGTCCATCAATTGTTTGGCATTTGTAAATGAAGTCAAAAATTGTTTAGGTTTAAATATTTTAGAATCCCAATAAGCACACAATATTTGTTCTTTACTTAATGCGACTTAAGAGTTAAGCATTTAATCAGTATATTTGTTAATCAGACAAGAGGTTCAATTGAACAGCTGTTGTGCATTTAACTAAAAAATATTGACCGAACATCAAATCAGATGCCTCAAAAATGCAATTTTATGTAATGCATTTAAGTTAAATATTATTTAGAGCAAATAATGTATAAAAGTTAAGTCAACATCTTAATTGAACAAATAAGTTTCATACATATCTAAATTGCAATCGATTAACTGAATATTCTGCTTTGTCCGAAATGTGCATTTATATGCAATGCATTTAAGTTAAACGTCATATTGGCAAATAAACTATATTTTGTGATTAACATATAAAATATACATATGCAATAGTATTGAATAAGCAATTAGTTGCAGATGCATTTCTCGACAGTACACTGAATTTGAATTCAAATAGTTTAATTCTAAAATTGAATTTTACTTTTTGCAGGTTTGTGTGACACAAGCCGAGGAGCAGACATCGTTGAAACTAACACCGCCACAGTCATCGACTGGCCCCACGTCGGCAACATCGCTGCAAAAGAAACCGAGCACCGTGAATCAGTTCATCGAGGAGAAGCAAAAGATCTCGCTGTCCAAGGAGCGAAGAGCAGCTCGAACTTTGGGCATCATAATGGGTGTATTTGTCATCTGCTGGCTGCCATTTTTTCTCATGTACGTGATTTTGCCATTTTGCCAGAGCTGCTGTCCATCCGACAAGTTTAAGAATTTTATCACCTGGTTGGGATATATTAATTCGGGTCTAAATCCGGTTATTTATACGATATTCAATTTGGATTATAGACGCGCATTTAAAAGACTATTGGGCATGAAGTGATACGACGATTTCAGCAGAGTTCAACAGAGATGCGAAAGAGAGAGCCTTACTCAAAGTTTGTGCCAAAGAGACATATAAAGTATATAGTCAAGAAAGATATATAAATATAGTGTAGTATTTCATGAAACACCTGAAAAAAGTGGTGCTGTCCACTGCTTTTTTCAGCTGCTGTTGCATCGGCAGAGGGAAAGAAACATTTCAATATGGTTTCACTCATTTGTACAAAGATCTCGAATGTTCATTACAAAAAAAACCAAACTCAAAAAACATACAATATACAATATACAATAAATGTAAATTTTTATATATTAATTAGAAGGCGAGCAATTTTTTATTAGTCTATAATAAATTACTTACTAGTAAATTTCTTGATTATGAATAACTAACTTTTATTTTGACTTTCACTAAAAAAGAATTCATTTGTCGGGTGACTCAATCTTAGTTTCACTTTTCACTTTTTTTGGGTGTTTCAAAATGCTTAGAAAGAGCTATTTCAAAGGACATGCCTGGACGCTCTTAGCTGTTATATATACACTATATATACTCGTGAAAAGCATTCAACCGAAGGGAGGGAAAGGCAGACCTCAAGGTCAGCTTTAATGTGTGCTTGCTCTTTTCAAATTAATATAGGACAACAGAAAAAACTACTAAATAACAAAAACCAAAAACCATAAAAATTATACAAACAAACAAACATACAAACAAAAAAAAGAAGAATTGACATGTAATAACATACTCGTATAAGATAAATGGGAAACCCAATTGAATTTAATTAAATGTTTAGGCACACTATTGTTGCAAACTGTTTCATGTTTCACTCTTCAACGCATAAACAAGCATATATATAGGCAAATATATTAATATATATTATCGAAAACAATATAGTAAAATGTGCGCGCTCAACTAAGAGAGATACTTCCAAAACAAAACAAACAAAACTAAACAAAAACTGTTTTCTTATAGGCATTACTTTAATTAATTGTATTTAAATTTAGGACAACAAAATAACATAAACCTATTGATTATGTATGTATGTATTATATGTATGTATGTATGTATACTTTGAAATACGCTTTAAATATTTGTTAAATAATTTAATTATTAATATTAATTGTTTTGTATGACAAACGCAACAAAATGTGTTGAGTGTGAAAAAGCGCAGCTAAAAGCTTAAATACTTGGTAATAAATTGAATCAAACAAAAAATTAAATGTTACACTGCATTATGCAAAAATGCAATATACTTGCAGAAACAAAATCTATAAATCAATGTATGAATATGGATAAACTCAAACAGTACATCTGTAATTTATGAATTTCAATGGTGTACGATAACTTCACTAATTAAATTGTTTAATTAGCAAATGCAAAACAAACACAAACCAAAAGACAGAATCGAATAAAAGTTACGAAAACTAAGTTAATTAAATATCTTTGTTTCCTTGATATAAAATAATTTTTTTTCCTTCGGTCACTAATTTTTCCAAAACAAGCAAAAATGTGAATTGGTTTATGCACTTTTTAATTGAATTACATATATTGATAATTTAATTAAAATCGTTATTCAAATTCAACTGACAAAAATAATTTAGTGTTGTATAACAGTCAACTATAGCATAGTTTGTCATTGAATTGAGTTTGCACTTATCGATAAAAAGGCGCTTCAGTGTAACCATCTATGGTAAGTATGTTTTTGGTATATTGTGTCCCGCTTTTGAATTTTCAAAAACCTCGTTTCTCTCTGTTCTTTCATTCGCAGATTTGTATGCCATTCGAAACCAACAAATACAGATATGTGAAAATCAAAAACTAATCTATAAATTGGGCCTTAAACAGGCCATCTACAGGCCAGCATTTTGTCAAAATTGAATGATTTCAACCAGAAGCTGACCAGTAGTTGCGAATGTGGTATGTTTTTGAGGGATTAAACAGTATATTTCAAATATTAGAGTTCCGGTCACGCTGATTTCCGAACGCAACAATTTATGAATTTGTTTACCAGCCGACCGGTGCGGCAATAATTCTAAAACGCGTGCTCATTTCTGCGTTTCACTACCTGCAATAAAACAATTCTTCGAATTCGCGACAATAACACAAAAGAAGACAGAGCCAAACGAGAGGCGGCGCAGGCATAAACGGACATATATTTGTAATGCTTGACGATATCGCGGCATTGAATCTGAGACCTGCAAACCTGAAGGACAACAATATGGAGAGAGCAGCAACAGTAACAACTGCGGACTTGGATGCGGTAAATAATACTTCACTAAAGATGTGCAGCATTGAGCTGCAGCTAAACAGCTCCTTTCGCCTGCAGTGCTCGTTGTCATCGCTCGAGAGCGAAAGTGATTTATCCTTGGCCTTTGAACGTGATCACGACGAACCTACGGACTGTGATGAGTTGCCAGCCTTTGAGATTAGAGCCTTCTCCCCACATGGACGCACACCGTCGCCCATCGACGACCTCAACATGTCGGACATTGAAGCAACTCCCAAGGCTGAGAATGGACAGCAAGAACGGAGTAGCCCTGGCCGTCAAAACAATCCAGACTTTGTTGCCTTGCATGAAATTAATGCACAAATCAGTGCACCCAACGAAAATCCGGCCGGCAATGAGTCCATAGCTAGCATTACCCGTGCCAACAGTTTGGAGACCATCTTCGAGGGCGTTTTTCTACAGACGCCACCACGTGAGACACTCAACAAAAGTGGCAATTCCGGTTCGGCAAATCGTAGTACACCGAAAAGAAGTCGCGTAAATCTGATGGAATTGGTGGCCATGAATCGTCTGGCCAATGGCGGCAAGGAGAATAAGTCACCCAGCAAGGAAAAACCCAATGAACTTACCTAGTTACCATTTTCCTTAATAATAAGTAGAACCAAAGCCATATAAGACATTTCCGTTTAGACTGCCCCCTTGATTAAAGAATTTTGTAGCATTAAATCTTAGATATAAATGAGAAGCATGCACTTCTGTACACATTGTGTATTTGAAGGTATGTAGGATATAATTTTTATGTTTCGGATGCTGAATTTATATATGTATGTATATGTAGATTGGTAAAAACATATGTCTTTCCATGTTTCAAACATTTCAAACTGTGTTTTCAATTTTATGACGGGCCTGTTTTTGCATTTGTACCTAGCTTCAGTTTCAGCGGAAAGACGCGGCTACCTGAATCGAGTTCTGGAAGTTCCAACAGAAGATTATACCATATAGATATAAGCACCTGCTTTGGATTAGCGAGGCAGCCAAACACCATTTATCCGTTCTACTTTTACTTTCTAGGCTCTCAAAATGATTGCAATGAAAACATCAGTTATTTTTGCTTACGAAACTATATTTCTTTATATTAATATTTGGCTTATTCATCTAATTACAAACTTACAGCTAGTAGTAGAAATATTACTTAAAAATCTTACATATGATACACATATTCGTAAAGCTTGTATATTATACAAAGTCGATATGCATAAAGTTTTATAAAAAATAAAAATATTGGAAGTACTTGACATTATTCAAAAGAGCACCCAATAAATATTAAGATTATTCAATGTCGACACAAAAGAAATTATAGATAATAATTCTTTTTGAAAGATACTTTTGCCTTACCAAAACAACTACATTATTTTAAGCTTAATATGTAAAACGTTCCGTGGAAACTATTTGAACCTTTCATTAACAATAGTTAATTAGGATGGACTGCAAAATTAACAAGTGAGGGGGGAATGTCTTGATGAACACAAAATAATACGAGTGCAAATATTTTGTTGATTTTGTAAGAAATTCTATACGAAAATAAAAAAAGTAAATGAAAATAAAATAGAAGACACGCATATTTCATTTAATGCTGATGCGTTTTGTGTTTTGTTTCTTTCCACGCATAATTTTTACAAGTAGCTGGAACCTGAAATGATTTCGTTATGGTTCCGTCCCTGTATTTTGCCACTAATGGCAATTAACTAACGATCAAAAGTTATTCGAGTGTCGCGACGCCGAAAAGACTTTGACACGCAGCAATCCAGGATTAACCTCCAACCAACTGCAAGATGTATTAAACATGTAAATAATCTGTTCAATTATGAGTATACAATGCTCAAACTACTTACCGCAATCTTCGTTCAGCAAGTCTGGCCTTCACTCTCTTCTTAATTGTGGATACACCATTTGCGCTGTGCAATCCACGGCCTGTAATGATAAACAAATGTTTATAGACCCGCTGAATGTTGCGCAACACGGTAATGTGACGATCCAGAAAGAGATCCAAACAGCTAACCGCCTCCATGGTATGCAGATAGTGTAGATCCAAGAGATCGGGATTGTTTTGCGTATGCTTGTGCACCTCCATAATGCAATTGGCTGCTCTATTATTGAATACATCGTTCTTTTTTTTGTGCAGCTGAGCAATCTCCGAGTAGTAGAGTGCAACGCTGCCATTGCCCTGTTGTATGGCCTGTTTGGCTTTCAGATAACACTCGGCTCGCAGCTGGGAATGATGGGCAGCTAGATTGCGTGTCTCCTCAAAGTCGCGCAGTGCCGCACTCTTGGCCTCCTCGTGCAGCAGCTGCGGCGATTGTGATTTACTCACTCCAGCACGTGGACTCGAACGAGGATTGATCGGTGGTTTGTGCTGCTGCTGCTCCTGGGCAATAAGCTTTTCATTCTCCCGTATGGCCTGCTCGTAGAGTTCGGCACCAGTGCGATTGCTTTTCAAATCGCTATCTAGCACTTCCAGCGTTTTTACGTAATTATTTTCTTTGGCCGCAAATATCTCCAACACAGTCTCTTTGGGTATCTCGGGAAACTTGTCGCAAAGCATCATTTTGGTAAGATGGGTGGCAATATCGTTGGGTTTTTGGTGCGTTGCCTCCGATGCTGCCTGCTGTTCGCTGTTGTAAATTTGCAATGCCAGCTCCATGTCCAGCAGCTCATTCAAATTAACTGGCGATTCAGTACATTCCGCATATTTTGGATTCTTAAGAAGACGTGCAAACTGCTCATCATCCCGCATCGTTTGATGACGCTGCTCCTCCTGCTGATTGAGCGCAGCCTCCACATAGACCATGTATATCTGCTTGGCCACATGACGTGGCATAAACACTGTGGTGGGCAACAGTTCAAGCTCAATGGGCAGCATTTGTCCCTCCATCTGGAAGTGAGTGTTGAGCTCTTTGATTATCGTTTCACTCAGTGTCAGTTCCAACAACGCATTATCCTCCGCGTCGTCGTCATCGTCATCGCCAGCTGCCGATATCTGTTCAACTGGCGGTGGAGGTGGAATCGGTTGATCTAAAATCCCATTGCGTATATCGCGTATCTTGCGAGTATGTTCCGAGTATTGTTCGTCACCCAGGACAAAGCAATTCTCCACGTGCAATTGCAATTCCTTGCTGTTGCCAGCATTGTTCCCAGCATTGCGTTTGGCTCGCGGTTGTCGCTGCGGCTTGGGAATGCTTTTGCTTGATTGGGTTGAGGTCAAAACATTTGGCACTGATGCCGTTTGCATTGGCAAATTGTTGCTCCCATTGCAAGCGCATTGGAACTCATCGTTGTTCAGCTCCTCGTTATCATAATCAGGTGAGCCGCCATTGAGCTCATCCTCCTTCAGCAATATGTCAACCGTCCAATCCAAATCGCCATTACACTTCACATACAAATCCCACAGGCCGGCAACCTGTTTATTCGGATACATTTGGCGCAGTTGCCCAAATCCATACGCCTCGTTGGGGCAGTTGATGCTGTGCCGTTGCAGTGGCTCGTTAATCGCATCGCTAGAAGATGTGGCTGCCACAGCAGCGGTTTGTTCATCCCGCAATAAATCCGCTAAGCTGCTGGCATAGCCTGAAGATGCATTGCCCCCAATTGGTGCTTGTATTTTCTGCTCATCCAACTGTGCCCAATAGCTGGGCGCATTTTGCTCATATGGCACCCAGTTTTGTGCATTAACATTCAACTTTGGCGCAGTTGTTGCATTTCCTTTGGCATCGTTATTGGCATCAGAGTTTTTGGCCTGCAGCGATTGTGGTTTGAATGATGGCAACGCTGACAATGGAGGCTGCAAACGCATCTGCGGCAATGGCTTTGTGTATTTGGTTTCCTTCAAAAGCTGTAAATTGAAATAAACATTTGAAATAGATTCAATTTGTATTGTATACAATGTATATCTGTTAAACGCTGTAGAACTTTTATGCAAAATAATTGAATTAAGTTACGCCATTTGTTGAATAATATCGCTGTTGTTGTGATCTTGATTGATTGATTAAATATTGTCCCACATTCGAGATTTTGAAGTGTTTTTAATCAATTTCTGTTTGAACTAAAAACTAACAAATACAATTTTTATTGATATTGAGAATCCAATTCATGTAGAACAATTTTTTTTAAGAAATATCTGCATTTATTTTTCAAAACTCCTTTTGCATTATTACTTTTACGTTGTGTATATATTTAAAATATGACTTGTAAATTGGACATAAGTAGGTGTGATATTGTATAATCGGTGAAGGAAATAAAATGTTTGCTGATTTTTTACAACTGATAATGTATTATTTTAATTTATTCATAGATTTTTCAATTAAACTTAAACTGGAATACTCGATTTTTTCGTGAAATTAACCATCTGTTGTCAGCAATAAAGATGAACAATGTTTGTAGGCTACAAATAGTTTGTATCTTCGTTAGACACTGGCTAAAATTCATGCTATACAGTGTAACTTAATAAAGAAACGCTGACTGATATCTCCATTATTGGATTGCATTTAATTATGGATGTTTGAGAAACTTTGTCGCGAACTATGGTCTGTAAATATTGTAAGTTGGAAACTGCATCAGCAATTTTTATTATATATAGATTACACAAACATAGAATGGCATAGACTATATTGCGGTACGAATGTGGCATTTAACTGATATTAATTTAAATTATATTAAAATGAATAATTTCAAATATATTTCATTGCTTACCCCGAGTAGTAAGTTAACATTGGCCTTCTCGTAGCGTTCCAGCATCCTTTGAATACTCTCCTTAGGCACCTGATGCGTATTTTTTTGAGCCAACTTCGAGGCTGACTTGCACCAACCTGTTTGTGGTTCAAGGAGATCCACAATATAGTTATGTTGCACAGCCTTTTGGACATATGGTTGCATCTCCCAGATCATCATATTTGTGTTGTCCACAATAATGGGACTCCAGCCAGCCGCTGCCTTTTGGGCCACTCGCTGCTGGTTCCATTCGTGGGCGTCGGGCAAGAAATTCGGATTAAATTGATAACCCCGTTGTGTGTTGAAGTAATCATCACTGCTGCAAATAAAATCTTGTATTCCATACTGCTGCTGCAGAAGTCCTGTTTGTTGCAGCAATGATTTAGCCAGTGTTGATTTGCCACTTCCAGAGGCGCCACGCATAATGATCATAATTTTATGGCCACTTTCCACTTTTTTGCACAACTCATTAAATTCCTTGTGATTGTTGTTTACATTAGTGATGCTGTTGCTTCTGTTGTTGCTGTTGCTGCTGCTGGGGCACATCTTTGGAGAGGCCGTTGACGATGGCGCAATGTATTTGTTGCTATTGCTCACGTTGTTTTTATTCCCATTGCTATTGTTGTTATTTCTGCCATTCTCAGCTAAAGACAGCTTCTCGTTAAGCCAAAGCGTCACATTTTCTGATTGCTCAGCAACATTTCCCGCCGCGGACATTGCTGCTGTTGTTGATGTTATTTTTGCTGTTGGTGATATGACTTTGTTGTTGTGGCTGTTGCTGCTGCTGTTTTGCCCTGTCATCATGAAGGATATGTAATTGTAGATCACACATTCAAATATGCATATACACACATGCACACAGTATATAACTGCGCAATAATCTTGTTTAGCCTCACACGCAGTTATCGCGCCAGTTGAAGATCCGCACACACATACACATATACGCATGCAACATGTGTATACAAGAAATACTCACCTAATGCTGAAACTCTGCTGCGTCCTATGCATTCAAACGATGCCCCAAATCAATGTGTCTGGAAACTTGCAAGTCCGCAAACTTTCGGCGTCGTTACGTGTAAATTATTGTATTGCCAATTTGGAACGCAGAACATATAACCACTTTACTTTGCCAAAACATTGTACAATATACTTTCATAATTATCGACACGTCCGATGTTATTAATCGTTGCTTCGATAAATATTATATTGCTGTGCGCAATTAACAACACTCATCATAAGTGCTTCCTCAATACAATATGCATACGCAATATAAAACATTTGTTACATTAAACAAAATTTTTTTTTTTTTTTTTTTAATTGGCTTTTCATACAAACATTATTTTATTTGCACTAATACAAAAATGCTTCAATTTGTTCCAATTACCAGCATACTAGCAAAAGAGTCTTCCGCTGTTCAACACTTGTATCGATATGAATTGCGGTTGTAGTCTTATCGATTACCATTAAACAGCTGCGTCCGGCATTACTATACACATCTTTGTGTAATTCGCATTTTGCAAGTTTTAAAAAAAGGAATCGTATTCGAAATGACTGATTGGGTTAAAATCGCCGAGGACCAGGAGGTGCCCAAGTTAAAGACGACTGCCACTTCCGATGTTCCAACGACGACGGCTGCAACTGCTGCTGCCAAGGACAATGAACCGGATGTCGCAGATCCAGCGGAAACAAGCCTTCTTATTAAAATCTTGGGCAAGGGATTGGTTAACACAAAACTGTCATTGGACGTGCAACAAAAGAACCCAAACTCACCATTGCATTCGGTGAAAACGTTTGAGGCATTGCATCTGAAGCCGGAACTGCTGAAAGGCATCTATGCGATGGGCTTCAATACGCCGTCGAAGATACAAGAGACCGCGTTGCCAACTCTACTTGCAGATCCACCACAAAACATGATTGCACAAAGTCAATCGGGCACTGGTAAGACGGCTGCCTTTGTATTGGCCATGTTAAGTCGCGTAAATACCGCATTGAATCATCCGCAAGTTCTCTGTCTATCGCCGACATATGAACTGGCAATACAAACCGGCGAAGTCGCTGCTCGCATGGGACAATTTTGTCCCGATATTAAGCTCAGATTTGCTGTTCGTGGAGAAGAAGGTAAGTTTTTCAATAAGACTAATCTGTTTAAAGTAGCTTGTCGAAAGCTGCAATTGTTACAAAAAAAAAGATGGAATTTTCTGCAAATGTACAGTTAAAAGAAAACTATTTGGTTTTGTTTTTAATTTAGCTGATCAGGTATTTTAAATGTGCAATTGTCGACATTATATTGTACAATGCAATTGAATAATGTAGTTTATGTCCCATACAAAATCGTATTATTCATAGGATATCACCGAAAAGCGTGTTTATTATAACTTATAAATATTATAGAAATGATTTAATTGTATATAGATTAATATTGTTGAAAGATAAATTTTAGTAAATTTAAATTTGGGGTAATAATGACAGTCTTTTGGCACAAAACTAAATTAAATGAAAAAAAAAACCTTCTACCTATGTATTATTTCCTCAAAATGAAAGTAATATTCAAATGCATCAATAAATTTAAATAATGAGATTTTAAATTTGGGTTAGATATCGTATAAAATTGATAAAACTACATTAAAGAAATGTGTATTTTCCTCATTAAAAAAAGTATCCTATTATTATTGGTTTTTAGAAATAAGTAATATAATTTTGCATATTTATGTTAAGTTAAAATAAGATATTTTTTGGAAAAATTACAGTCGATCGCAACTCAAAGATAACGGAGCACATTTTAATTGGAACACCTGGAAAGATGCTGGATTGGGGTCTTAAAATGCGACTCTTTGATATGAAAAAAAGTGCGAGTTTTCGTGTTAGATGAAGCTGATGTTATGATTGCAACACAAGGACATCATGATCAATGCATTCGAATTCACAAAATGCTCAATCCGCAGTGTCAGATGTTGTTTTTCTCGGCGACGTACGATAAAGAGGTTATGGACTTTGCTCGCTTGATTGTATCGGAGCCAACAATAATTCGTTTGATGCGCGAGGAAGAATCTCTGGATAATATCAAACAATATTATGTGAATTGCAAAAACGAGGATGGCAAATACAATGCAATCCAAAACATTTACGGTTGCATTAGCATTGGCCAGGCAATTATATTTTGCCATACGCGTAAAACTGCTACCTGGCTAGCCGTTAAAATGGTTAAAGATGGCCATTCGGTGGCTGTCCTATCTGGTGACATGACCGTTCAGCAGAGATTGGATGTATTGGATCGCTTTAGATCGGGACAGGAGAAAGTCCTCATCACTACCAATGTGTTGTCACGAGGTATTGACATCGAACAAGTAACAATTGTTGTAAATTTCGATTTGCCTGTTGATCTGCGAGGCAATGCCGATTGTGAAACATACTTGCATCGTATCGGGCGTACTGGACGATTCGGAAAGTCTGGCATTGCCATCAATTTAATCGATGGTGACAAGAGTATGACTGTATGTCGTGCCATTGAAAAACACTTTCAAAAGGATATATCTTATTTGAATACCGATAATGCGGATGATATTGAGAAGATTGGAAACTAATTCATAATAATCATTCCCTAGTTTAGCCTTAAGCAAACTCATTTTTGAAATTTCTCTAGAAATAAAACTATTTCTGAACCATGCAAAAATACATTTAATGAATGATTTATACTCGATTTATTTCATCTTCTAACGATTATAAATTATATATTCTAAATTAGGCTTTTCTCTTTGAAACAATTGACTTACTTTTTATTATTTTATATAATAATGAATTTTAATATAATAATACATCGAACATGAAACAAATCACATTTGTTAAACATTTGATTCCAATTATCAATCCATTGCAAACTATCGCTAAAATTGAGAAGAGTGTGTTGCACTCTATAATATGTAAACTGATGATGTGAGAACTTGACTCCAAGTCTGCATCTTGAAGAGGTCTTGGAGGACCATACATTCATATAAATAACAAGTCCATTATAAAGGTAACAAGATACCTAAAGTCTAAGCCTAAAATGATGCCGAAATAATGTCAATGTTTCCATAGAAATAATTGGATTTCCGGTTACAGCTTCTATGCAGTTCGGTTTTGATTCTGTTCTGATAATCTTCATTTTAATCCTTATGGAATATGAAATCCGATAGAACATATGATTTAATTATTCTCTTACAGAATTCCAGTGCTTTAACTTGGATTTTTGTCCGGATGTTGCTTCAGTACAAGATTGAGATAAGCTTTTCGAATAACAGCATTCAATGCGTTTTGATTGACATCCAAAATGGCATAGCAATCCTTTCTACTTGTGTTCATAGTGAACAAGTTGCGCTTAAAAAAATTAATTTACAAATTAAGCTTATAGTGACAACACAATTACTTAAATGATACATAATAATCTATTATAGAACGTCAGTCCGATAATGTGCATGCTATTGACTAATAATCATTTTATTTTAAGAATTAGTAACAAAATTTAAAATTAATAAAATTAATTATTTGAATATTCATATTTTATAGAATGATTCTGATTAGTTACACTATTTAATTTAAAAATACAGTTAATGGAAAACAAATCACTTGTGTTAAACATTTGATTACAATTATCAATCCATTGCATACTGGCGGTAAAATCCTGAAGATAAAGCGTGTCGCACTATAAAATATGAAAATCACTGATGAGAAAACAGTATACGTTAGATTTACGATTCCAAGGCAGGTATTGAAAACATCTTCAAGTAACCTTCCAATGGGATACCTCCAAATGTACGTCATACAAATACCAAGTCCGTAACAAAAATACCGACAGATGATCCTTATGTTTCTATAGGTGTTAGTAAACTGATTGCGTTTATTCCTTTGCCTGTCATAATTATTACGCAATTCCGGGTCTGAAAGAATAATGTATGCTTTTAGAATCTTAGCGTAAATCTTTGTTGTTGCTGGATTTGCATTCTCTTGACTAAACCTCTGTGTTAAATTGAAATAAGCGTTTTGAACATCATTTTGCGTAGCATTATTCCGTAAGCCAAGCATTTCATACAAATCATAATCCTCCTGCCAACTCTCCTGATAATATGCATGGTCTCGATTTTTAAAGTTACTCTGGTTTCGATCCCGTTCATCTTGACGACGCCAGTCATGCCTTCCTTGATTACCAGAAGAATGTGCATTATGATTATAATGTGGCTTAGGCTTTTCTTTCTGTTCGCTATTGGGTCTTCTTTGTTGACCAGTATTTTGTTGATGACTTCTCTCCTGATTGGTTGACGAATGTCCATTATGATTATTCTCCTTCTTGTGTTCGCTTTTGGGACGGTGTTCGTATTTCTTCTTTTCCTGATTACCTGAAGAATGACCATTTTTTTGGCTATTGCTTCCATGCGACTCCTTGTTGCCTCTTCCTTGTTGATTACCGTTCGACTGTTGTCGTTTCTTTCTGTCTTGATAATTTCGATCGTACTCCTTACGCTGCAAGGGATCCGACAATACTTTATATGCTTTAATAATTCTCTTGCAAGAGTCCAGAGCACTTGCGGTTTGACGCGGATTCTTATCCGGATGATTCTTCTTTATAAGAATTTGAAAAGCTTTTCGAATGGTAGCATTCGTTGCTTTTGAATCTACCCCCAAAATGTCATAGTAATCCTCGAAATTCTTGTCCATCGTGATGAAATAGTATAGACGCAGCAGTATTTGTGGACTGCAAAGTATCAAGGGAACTCCCTCATATGTAAGCTGCAAAAATATCGATGTTGTTGAAACAGCTGGGCAATTATCGATCTGTTTTGCCGAAGAACAAAAAATTTCTATACAATAAGTCTTGCAGGATAATATGATATTCTTTGGTCTATCGATATTCATAGTGATTTCTAGATATTCTTATGTATTGTTCCATACATATGTATATATGTTATAGAGTGACTAATAATCAATTTATTTTATCAAGTGCTAACAAAGCATACTAAATATAAAAATATCAAAAGAATGAACATATAAAATATTTAAATTAATAAAATTCTTAAAATAGTTACATATATGAGTATTCTTATTTTATACAATGATTTCGAATAGTTATTGTATTTAATTAAAAAACACAAAAATCAAAAACTTTCGTATGGGAAGACTGTATACATATGTATGTACATAAATTCTTATGTATGTTAGTTCTTCCATTTTAAGCTACGCATGACAAGCATCTTTTATCAGCACTAAGTCGAATACAGTCACATACAGAAAATATTATGTTTTCATTGAATTTCATTTATGGCTATAGCTAATCTGATTTTTCGATAATTATTGTGGTAATTCCAATATTCTGTAATTTATGTTCTAATCACCGTCAATATTTTTTATTGAAATTATGAAAATTTGCAAAATTAATTTATCAATGAGTATTTTGGTTTCCACGACACCCAGAACACATACATTTTACCAAGTGAGTAAGCGTGAATACCAAAGCTTTACCCACCCATTTAAGAACTACGTAAAGGGCTAACCCACATCCTATACAACCAACAGAGATACCTTTCACGCATGTCGATGCATCAGAATTTGTGCCATCAAAGAGTTCATCATCTAGGAAAGCAAATGTTCCATAGGTTCTAGCGACCTGATTACGATTGTTACTTCGTCCATCATAATTATTACGCAATTCCGGGTCTGAAAGAATTATGTATGCTTTTAGAATCTTAGCGTAAATCTTCGTTGTTGCTGGATTTGCATTCTCTTGACTAAACCTCTGTGTTAAATTGAAATAAGCGTTTTGAATATAATTTTGCGTAGCATTATTCCGTAAGCCAAGCATTTCATACAAATCATAATCCTCCTGCCAACTCTCCTGATAATATGCATGGTCTCGATTTTTAAAGTTACTCTGGTTTCGATCCCGTTCATCTTGACGACGCCAGTCATGCCTTCCTTGTTTACCAGAAGAATGTGCATTATGATTATAATGTGGCTTAGGCTTTTCTTTCTGTTCGCTATTGGGTCTTCTTTGTTGACCAGTATTTTGTTGATGACTTCTCTCCTGATTGTATGACGAATGTCCATTATGATTATTCTCCTTCTTGTGTTCGCTTTTGGGACGGTGTTCGTATTTCTTCTTTTCCTGATTACCTGAAAAAATGACCATTTTTTTGGCTATTGCTTCCATGCGACTCCTTGTTGCCTCTTCCTTGCTGACTAGCGTTCGTCTGTTGTCGCTTCTTTCTGTCTTGGTAATTTCGATCGTACTCCTTACGCTGCATGGGATCCGATAACACTTGATATGCTTTAATAATTCTCTTACAGAATTCCAGTTGTTTTGCAGTTTGACCCAGATTCTTGTCCGGATGATGCTTCATTACAAGATCAAGATAAGCTTTTCGAATGACAGCATTCGATGCGTTTTGATCTATCCTCAAAATGCCATAGTAATCCTCGAAATTCTTGTCCATCGTGATGTAGTAATAAGCTCTGTTCAGTATAAAGTAAAATCCCCCTAAATGTGATCTGAAAAACATCGATTACACTATGGATATCGATGTTATGCAAACAGCTCGGGAGATTGTTGTTCATCGGAAATATCGATATATCACTTTATGGTAATATGCTGTTTAAACTCATAACATGGGCTGCTTGTTAGAAATTTCAGTTAAGAACAAAATTCCGACGCTTTATTCTAAAAGTGGCTGTCTGTAAGAGGGATGGCTAATCCAGCCGCATCATTGATCATGCGACAATGATTCTGAAAGTGCGGCCGTATGTTCGATAATATTTTTATATGCTTATCGAATTATTATTGATTATTTTAATTGCAAATTTTGGATTCATAAAATTACTTTAAATTGTTTTGCAATTTTAAGAAAAAAATTGAAATTGAAATTCGCCAAGACTATTGCCCATTTTCAGTTAAGTTTCATTGCCTTTGACATTCTTCTTCCAGCTTAAACAACTGTTCGCCTGATGCAACTTTGGTGAAAACACTCATATATACATACATACATACTTATGTATTATGATGCAAATAACGTAATAGTATGTACTTTCTTATATTTGTTAATTGTTTTGTAATAACCACATACATTTTTAGTTTCTGCCCGATGCCCATTTCCAAATTTTTGATAAGACACCTACCGATGTGGCATCTGCTGCTGGTGTGGACTCACTGCTTTGAGATGAAATCTTTCCAGTCGTCCATTGCCAGGCTGCTCCTACCGATCCCTCTGTCCATTTCAGAGCTTTCGAACATGCTCCCAAAGTGAAATTAGAAATTGAACTGGCAGTGGAACTGCCCCCATTGGAGGATTGTCCATCTTCAGTAGGAGATGTTACTTTGTCCACACTCCATTTCCAAGCTGATCCTACAGATTCCACACCCCATTTAAGTGCTTTCGAACAGGCTCCCAAAGTAGAAGTGGTAGTGGAGCTGACAGTGGAACTGGTCTCATTGGAGGATTGTTCATCTCCAATATTAGATGTAACTTTGTCCACACTCCATTTCCAAGCTGATCCTACAGATTCAGCTGTCCATTTTAGTGCTTTCGAACAGACTCCGAAGGTGGAACTAGAAATGGAACTGACAGTGGTACCGATCTCGTTTGAGGATTGTTCATCTCCAGTAGTAGATGTTACTTTGCCCACAGTCCATTTCCAAGCTGATCCTACAGATTCCACACCCCATTTAAGTGCTTTCGAACAGGCTCCCAAAGTAGAAGTGGTAGTGGAGCTGACAGTGGAACTGATCTCATTGGAGGATTGTCCATCTTCAGTAGGAGATGTTACTTTGTCCACAGTCCATTTCCAAGCTGATCCTACAGATTCCACACCCCATTTAAGTGCTTTCGAACAGGCTCCCAAAGTAGAAGTGGTAGTGGAGCTGACAGTGGAACTGGTCTCATTGGAGGATTGTTCATCTCCAATATTAGATGTAACTTTGTCCACACTCCATTTCCAAGCTGATCCTACAGATTCAGCTGTCCATTTTAATACTTTCGAACAGACTCCGAAGGTAGAACTAGAAATGGAACTGACAGTGGTACCGATCCCGTTGGATGATTGTCCATCTGTAGTAAGTGTGGAAGCAATCGCATTGGAAGATTGTCCGTCTTCATACTTGTTAACCAATGCTGTTAGAGAAGACCCCGTTACTAAACAATGGGAGGGGATTGATGCGCGTGATTCGCCGACTTCATCTCCGTTTTGGAACGGTGGGTTTTCTATAATCCTTTGCGGGACTGAAGTTGTTGTTTTCTCTGACCACTGCCAAGCTCCTATAGTAGATGTGGAAGCAATCGCATTGGAAGATTGTCCCTCTCCATACTTGTTAACCAATGCTGTTAGAAGACCCCGTTACTAAACAATGGGAGGGGATTGATGCGCGTGATTCGGCGACTTCATCTCCGTTTTGGAACGGTGGGTTTTCTATAATCCATTGCGAGACTGAAGTTGTTGTTTTCTCTGACCACTGCCAAGCTCCTGTAGTAGATGTGGAAACAATCGCTTTGGAAGATTGTCCATCTCTATACTTGTTAATAAATGCTGTTAGAGAGGAGCCCGTTAATAAACAATGGGAGGGGATTGATGCGCGTGATTCTCCGACTCCATTTCTGTTTTGAATCCATTGCGCGACTGAAGTTGTTGTTTTCTCTGACCACTGCCAAGCTTCTAAAATGATGGTGATAGGTGCTTTTGTTAATTGCGATGAGGAATTCTCCAAGTCCGTCAATGTGAGACTTTGTGTAATTTTACTTAGCTGGAAGGCTTTATATGCGATGACTCCAAATAAGACGGATCCTCCAATAAAGCAGATGATTCTAAGTCGATTTGAGCGAAACCATCTAAAAGAATTGGTGAGTATGGAAGTAGGAGAACTCCATGCGTCATCCGGTCCCATGCCACATAGCTGTAAATAGGCTCTTACGATTCGCCTGAACTGGCTAACATCTCTGCCAAAACATATGCTTAAAAGTTCACGGTAAGCATCTGCAATTTCTTCATTTGTAGCGTCCCTCCTAATGCCCAGGATTACATAGGGATCGTGATTATCCATGGTCAAGGATACTAAATTCTGATATTCAAATTATGTGATCCACCACATTTGATATTCGCGTTTGGGAATGATAAGGTTAAACACTTTCGATTTTTTTTACCTAGTGCCGAAAGTTTTTTAATATATCGATATATGTATCCCAATTTTTATTTGGCGTAACGATTACCCATATATGCATTTATACCATATTAAATTCGATAATTTTGGTGTCACAGAAAAATTGATAATCCCCTCTCTTCAATTTCACAATTTTTTTACTTGAGGTTATGCATACAATGTACAATATATCTGCATAACAAAATTGTAATAAAGTAAACTAATTTTATAAAATGCAATACAATAGGCATATGTGCCCTTCAGAAAACTTTATTTAACATTATTATTTTCATATACTAGATATACTAGTAGATACAAATATTCATGTTCACATGGCTTCTGATATTTATGTGTTACGTCTCGACTCGTTGTTAGCTTCGTTAAATACTTCAGCCAATTCCTTGAAGATATGAGCTCCCAAAATGATACCGCCGCCAATAACACAAGCGGTTGACACCAGCTCAGAATCATTTCTGGCCCCGTCAGCCATCAAAGAATACACTCTTGCAATATCTCTGTGATTATTGGCACTTTCTCTGAACATTCTAGAGAGTTCGTCACTTTGACTTCCGCTATTTCTGTTCCTTCCAACGAGACGACGATCCTGGTTATAATTATGATTGTCCATTTTACTAATCAATTACAACGTTTCTCGATGCGATACGTTTTGCACTAACCGAAGATCACGCGGAATTGTTTATTTATAACATTTGATTCAGGGGAATTACCGCTTATCACCTGACATTCTACATGCACACAAATAAATCGGTACGTGCTACGTATAGAATATCGATATTGCACTAAACGTTATCGATTGTATTAAAAAAAAAGTGGTGTAGGGCCAGCAACATATAGTGGGCTGCTGCTCAAACATATATGTACATACCAGAGACCTGCAATGAGTATGATCCGATGCGGTTCGATCAGCCTCGCTCAAACCGGTCACAACTCAAAAAGTTGATCGCAACAAAATTGTTCGATCGATCTTTGTGCACAAAACGAACAGTTCGTACAATTGATTTGATTGCTCTGCTTACTGATTCAAACTGATTGTTGCATACAAAAAATCCGAGTCAATGATCGGGTATGATTGAAAAAATTGTGATCGTTGCAGCTATCTGATACATACATACCTACATACATACATATGTAATATGCGATGCAACTAATGAATATGCTCCACGCACCAGAGTGAATTTAAAATCAACAACGAAAATGTGAGCGCATGCAAGTTTGATCGGTTGATCCGAATAGTGTGATTATTCGGCTGTTGAGCGCGTATAAATGTTTTTCATTCACCCAAAGCCGTTCACTGATCACTACAAATCCAATTAGTTAATATGTATATAGCTTGATGATGGAATTAGTGCGCTTTCGTACATTTGTTGTTTTTTTGAAAAATATATGTACGTGTATATTATCAATAGGCAACAAGACTATTTCATTTTGAAATTTACTTAAATCTCAACATGCCAAAAAAAAAAACGTTTAAGAAGGAAGATTTTATCTTCTATTGCTGTTTATTCTGTCTATTAATTATCATATGAGCTAACATTCTGTTACATTAAAACGATATTGTTAACGATGCAAGTATCGAAACTTTACATTTTGGCATTAGTTTTAATTCGAAGCTTTCAAATTTATAATATCGATTGTTACAAGAAACAGCTGATTAGTTAAGCAAGAAATCACATTTTATTGTTCTTCGTAACAAATCATCACTATTCGTATTTACAAAATGTAGAGTATTCTATTCGATAAATATTATTACTCCGAAGACGAATCATTGTCGTCCCCATTGTCCTTTTTCTTTGTAAAAAACTGGAACGTCTTAAATGCAGCAAATGCAAATAAAACTGTTCCACCAACGGCGCACATAAACGGCAACATATCTGATGAAGTTTGGCCATAATTCGGTTGGTCGCTGCCATTCGATTTTAAGCCTTCCTCTCCATAGTTGTCATATATCTCACGTTTCTCTTTATTTGATAGTATCTCGAATGCAGCAGCAACCTCCTGGAAAGCCTCTGCAGCCTGAGGATGATCGTTTTTGTCTGGATGATATTTAAGAGCCATTCGTTTATATGCTTTTTTGATTTCATCGTTTGTTGCAGTCTTGGTTATACCAAGTATTTCGTAGTAGTTTTTGCCCATTGTACTGTCGAGATTCAAAAGAGATCAGATAGTTGGTTAACAAAAGTTGGACTTATTACTTAAATAAAATTCACGTTGAAGTTTATTGACTAAAAACAAATTTAATGTATTTCACAACAAACAATAACATAGCTAAAACCCAAACATTTATCGCTACGTACTAATTAGAGGCGGAGAAACATTGGTTATTTTATCGATGGGTCTACTTTTAAAGGTAATTTCAATATATATGATTACAAATATCGATGATTTAATATTAGACTGCTGTTAAGGAGAATGCAAGCAGTAATTAGATAATATGAAATGCTATTTAAATTTTTAATTATTTTCTTTAAAATGAATATATTTTTTACATATTGCTTGTATCTATGCTATCAACATGTTGAACAGCCGACAACTATGGAGTTGCCACATTATGAGCACTTCACAACACTGATATTAATTGCATATATTTACTTCGTTATGCAAAATGTTATATTCCTATAATTACACTACTATTTAAATTGAAAATTTTGGTAATATTCAAATGTTTAAAAATAAAAACAATTTGCTAATGTTATTTGCCAAAGTATGAGTATCAAAATATCGATAACAATATCGCATAGCGTTAGATATATATCGATATTGCCCTCGCGAAAATGACAACTCGTCCATTTGGTCCAAGTCACCACCGCGTATAGTTTGTGTTTTGGTAAGGCGTTTTTAAAATCTTTAAAAATATTCATCATCCGCCTGATGCTTGAGTTACAAATAATAAAAATGCAATTGCATTATAGAAGTGTACATGCAACTAATGAAATTGAACTATATTTTGCAGTTCTTAAATTCGAAACCGAGTCCCTAATACTACTACAAAATGGTTAGGGAGAACAAAGCAGCATGGAAGGCTCAATACTTCATCAAAGTTGTGGTAAGTGGTCTAAAACACATGCTTAGTTTTGGAAAAGTGTGAAGAGGTGGCACTAAACATACTTTCCTTTTTTTTTTAGGAACTCTTCGATGAGTATCCAAAATGTTTCATTGTGGGCGCCGACAATGTGGGCTCCAAGCAAATGCAGAACATTCGTACCAGCCTGCGTGGCCTGGCTGTTGTCCTGATGGGCAAGAACACGATGATGCGTAAGGCAATTCGTGGTCATTTGGAGAACAACCCACAGTTGGAGAAACTGTTGCCCCACATTAAGGGCAATGTGGGCTTTGTGTTCACCAAGGGCGATTTGGCTGAGGTGCGCGATAAGCTGCTCGAGTCTAAGGTGCGTGCCCCCGCACGTCCCGGCGCTATTGCCCCACTGCACGTCATCATCCCAGCCCAGAACACTGGTCTAGGTCCCGAGAAGACCAGTTTCTTCCAGGCTCTGTCCATCCCCACCAAGATTTCCAAGGGTACCATTGAAATCATCAACGATGTGCCCATCTTGAAGCCTGGCGACAAAGTTGGTGCCTCCGAGGCAACTCTGCTCAACATGTTGAACATTTCGCCCTTCTCGTACGGTCTGCTCGTCAGCCAGGTGTACGATTCGGGTTCGATCTTCTCGCCCGAAATTCTGGACATCAAGCCCGAGGATTTGCGTGCCAAGTTCCAGCAAGGTGTTGCCAACTTGGCTGCCGTGTGTTTGTCGGTGGGTTACCCAACCATTGCATCGGCACCACACAGCATTGCCAACGGTTTCAAGAATTTGTTGGCTATTGCCGCCACCACCGAAGTGGAATTCAAGGAAGCCACCACCATCAAGGAGTACATCAAGGATCCCAGCAAGTTTGCTGCTGCTGCTGCCGCTTCGGCTCCAGCTGCCGGCGCTGGTGCTGCCGAGAAGAAGGAGGAGGCCAAGAAGGTCGAGTCCGAAGAGGAAGAGGAGGATGACGACATGGGCTTTGGTCTGTTCGATTAAAGCAGCACTTTTCTCTGGGCACTTTGCGCTACAATTTTCAATGTTTACGACAAATTTTATTGTACAGCGGATAATGCAAATTATTGTCGCGGTTTGACAAACCCAATGGCAAGTTGTATCCGTCCCACTGTGCATTGAATAACAACAACAATAAAGATTATGTAAACTTGATATATGTTTGCTTTTATTTATTTACTATCTGGCAACATTTGCTTAGCAACATTGTTGCAATACAAAAGTTTCATAGCAAGTGGCTTCGTTTGCAATTTAAAAAGTATTTTCGAACTCGGTTTCCTTGTTGCATGCTGTAATGTCTTTAAGGTTTTTTTTTATGTGTAGCCGGCAATTTTATTGCCCTCTTCAAATGGCCAAAAGGCTGATGTTGCCTGCGTGTGCAATCCACGTACAATGCTACGACGACGACGATGTCTGCTGCATTGTCTGCCACCCCATATATTTACAAAGTAATTACTTGTGATAAAATGAATTTCACAAGATGAGAAAAGTTTAAAGTTTTCGCTCGTTTCGTTGCCGCTGCCGTCTCGCGACGCCTTTTTGCGATTTTCTTTGCAACAGCAAAGAAACGACGACGCGACTGCTGCGCTCATAAAAATTCAATTTGTCTTGACAAAATACGCAAGAAATTAAGAATGTGCCAAGTGGCAGCAAAAGAAACTTTATTTCCCTTTTATTTATTTTTATTTTTTCCTTTTTTTTTTCTTTTTTGTTGTATTTCGTATTTTCTGTTTGCTTGCACTTTTCGCTTATTCGTCTGGGGTGAAAATGAGTTACGCGGCTGGCGCGTTAAAATGGAAATGCCACGCCCCCTCATCTAGTAAACGCTCTGGGCCAAGTTAAACACTGCATAAATAGCCGACACCAAGGGCATACTCACGACACACTTCCCAATAGGGCTGCCGTAGTTTGCCTCCCTACATGGCACTAACCACTCACTAGTTACATCGTAGTCAGAAGTCGGACAAAGCGTGACTGTGTGCGATCTATGCTCTAGAAAACGTATAACCCTCCAGTTTGTTTAATTTTCTTCCATTTTTCTCTAAAATCTAGCTTTAAAAAACAATAATGTTATACAATTTTGATAATTAAAGATAAAGTGGCTCCTTACAATTCAAAAATTTTAAAAGTAATACTTACTTTCCAACAGAATACATTCTTTTCATTTTAATGAAAGTAGTTTTTACTATGAAAACTATTTCATTTTAAGTCCATTTTTATTTGGTTTTGAAAATGTTATTTTTATGTCATTGTTTTCTAAGCTATTTATAAAAAAAAATGTGTAAGCTTCTCCTAAAAAAATGTCAGGAGATCAGTAGCACTAAAAATAAAATACATACATATAATATTAGATGTCAATAGTTTAGGAATTAATGTTTTTATTGTATTGCTTACATTATAGAAATACAAAATCGATTGTACTTACATATTCACTCCTTTAAATGTTGTGTTAGAAACATAGTTGTGATGCACTTGTGCACATTGTGTGCGATATTTATTCGCATTTATCACGTGATCTCCTCTCTAGCACGACTAACCATTTGGTTTGTCATAAATTAATAAAGGCATTGCATAATTTCAAGCGCTGCTGGCGGCAAATACACAAAAATTAACATAAATTGTGGATGGCAGAATGGGATAGTTGATGGTGGGTGGTGAATGAGTGGTGGGTGCTAAAGTCACCCATCTAATAACAGCACTGTCAGTGACATTCGAAATCAAAATGCGATTGGCAAAATGATTTGCTTCAATTTTTGTGATGCGAATAACAAATGAAGTTTGGACATTTGGACAATTGATTGGGACGCCACGAACGGACGAACAAACAGCATCCAGATTTCCAGAGTCAGAGACTATAGTCCAGATACCCATATAGACAATATTCGATAGCAGACACACACACGCACACACACACACACTGACATAAAGTCACACACACACACAATGTTTGTCATGCACAACAAAATGTGGAGCAGTCATCAGATTTGAGTTTAGGACTCGCCGCCACCTTCACTTCGCTTTCGGTCTAGTCTGGGTCTGGGTCTGGTCGAGATTTGGTTTGGTTTGGTTTTTGGCTATCAATACGCATAGATGGATTTGTATGCATATTTTTGTTGCTTTGGCATTTCGTTTGTGTGCCAAACATGTGAATGCCATCGATATAACGATGATGCTGCTGTTATGCATGTTTTGTCTTCCGTTCTTCGACCCGCCAACGCTATCAAATTATTTGCGTTCAGCTGAGATTTAGCCTGGCCAAAAAAGACTGGGGCATTTGCCCATTTGCATCCTATATTCTTTCACAGCGCCATCAGCCAAGGCCAATGCAAAATGCTTAGTTTTTAAAGGAAATGCTGAATTTAATAATTTAAGACTTTAATGATTTTTTTTATATTTGTAAATCAAATATTTATAAAAGTATTAGAGGTTGGCATTAATTAAAAAAAAAAAAAATCATTTTCGTAAATATATTTTTTTTATATCTCTAAAATTTAATCAGCCATCACTGCCAATTTGTTGGGTGTATTTAAACAAGTCATATCAAGATAATTAATGAATTATTTGAACACTGCAAAGGGATAATTTACAATTTACAAAAATAACAATGTAATATCAGAGGATAAGGAGATCAATGCATTGTTAAATTAATGTTTAACGTATAATAGTAATAAATTAAATAATTGAGTTTATTAGTATTCTGCGGAATTAATTCATTACAAAATTATAAGGCTCATTTTATTTTAGTGTGATATAGAAAACTAGCAAAATATTTTCTCATTAAGAATTAAAATTATAATTTTTCTTTCAATGTTCAAAATATAGTATTACTGTCTCTAGTATTGAGTCTTATTTTCATAAAATGTTAGATTGCTAATGTTTTCTTAAGTTAAGTACGATTTTTAATTTCATTTGAAGTACTTATATTTTATTTCATTGCCTCACTTTGGGTTGTGCCTAAATGCAATTGGTTCGCAGAATACGTACTATATAAAAAAGAAAAACTTAAATTTCGAAGAAAAACTATCTTTTCTTCTTCAAAAAGATAAATGAAAATGAAGTGATTCATTGAATAGGTGAATTCGTGTGTCAGTTTGTCACATAAGTCTTAAAATATTACCTTGATGACATCAGATACATCGTATTTATGCTTTGTGGCATAAACAAGATCTCCAGAACTGAGCAGTATTGTATCCGCAAACGATGAATGTGGAAAAAGAAAACCCCAAATGCGGATCCCATTCTAATCCCGTTCTTTTAATAGGCACGTGAAAATAAATTGACGGCAATTGCTTTTGGATTTTTACGTGATGTGCGAGGGCGAAAACTGCCGTTACACGAAAGGGGTGTGAAACTGTGTGTGTGGGTATGTTTGTGTGTGTGCGAGAGCTGAGCTGGGAAAATGTTGTGTGGCTGTGACTGAATTGAGGAGGGGTTTGTGATTTATGCGGACCTTCTCGTGTTCGCTGGATGCTGGATGCTGAATGCTCGATGCTGCCTCACTGCTGATGGCAACTCAACTCAAAACATATGCATAGATAAATTATACGCGGTAAGCGCCCACAAGCGTCCTCCATCCTCCAACCTCCAACCTCCATCTGCAGTTCGGGGATGGAATAGCAAATATTTTGATGTGACAAAACTAAATTGGGCGTGGCAAGGTGAGCATGAGCATCACATGGCCTCAGCATTGCAACACAAATTGCTTACCATATTTTTATTTATATGATTTTCTCTCTCTATGTGTGTGTGTTTTCCCCCCTTTTGCTTTACATTCAAATATATTGGATGTCAGTCAGTTAGAAAATAGATTTTCAGTTATCATCGCATGGCGCTGCAGCTGCTAACGCAAGTTGCACTTTCCCCATCGCCCCTCTTTCCCCTTTTCTTCGCCCTGTTTCCAACTCAGTCACTCCATCCATCTACCTCACTGGTGCTGTTCAAGTTGAGCTTTTGTTTTTGCATTTTGCAAGTTTTATTTTCCCTCCGGCATTTGAGCATGACAAGGGCGGTACAATCGGTGGAGTGGGGGTGGGTGTGGTCGACTACTGAGGTGAAATTCAGAATATACAATTTTCAGATGCTGCATTAGAGTTGAACGTAACTTTTATTTCGTTTACTGCATGCAAATGGAAAGTTAATTAATAAATTCTTGGCACAAAGTTTAAGCCACTATTTCTATTTAAGCGAAGAATTTGAAACAAGCCAATAAAAAATAGAAAACAGAGTCTGTTTATGTTAATTCAACAATTTCTTTTATTTCTTTTAACATTTAATTACATGTAAAATTTACAATCTGGAAATACAACAAATCTTAATTATTAAATTTTGCTTAACACATTTGAGTCAATTTTAAAAACTGCAGATCTTAATTATCAAAATGCCGAAAAGCATGTACAAAATATATTGAAAGTCATTTATTTAGTATATTTGATTCAAGCTGTTTTTTTATTTGATAAAATATAAATAAAATATGCAAAAGTTATTTGGTTCAAGAAAAGTTGTATTCCGGAAAATTTTAAAAGGTTTTTGAAAATTATTAAATTGTATTATCACTTTTATATTAACAAATAGCTATATGTAAAGATAGCAACTGGAGATTTTTCAAATGTAACAAAATATCTTAAAAGTATTTACAAATGTTTAAGAAAATGTATGTTTTTTTTAAGTCAAATTTAAATTGAATTATCATGGTTATAAACTAATCTTGTTAGAAATATTTAAGCACCAAAACCTTCGCTTGAAAACTTAAATATCTTTATTTTTAATAAACATGATTCATATGTATATTGAATGAATCTAAAAAACAGCTAAGATTTTGTTTAACCGAATCGCAAGCGAATCGCAGGCGAATCGCAGGCGAATCGCAAAAGTTCAAACCTTAGTTATTTAATAATGCTTCAATTATTATATTCAAATATTTAAAAAATATAACATAAGTTGTGTTTTCAGACATTTTCTCGCCCCGCGATTCGCTTGCGATTCGGTTGCGATTCGCCTGCGATTCGCTTGCGATTCGCCTGCGATTCGGTTGCGATTCGCCTGCGATTCGCATGGGAATCGCCTGCGATTCGCTTGCTATTCGCCTGCGATTCGACTGCGATTCGCATGCGATTCAATACTTCAATTATTATATTCAAATATTTTAAAAATATAACATAACATTAATCGCGGGGCGATTTATTCGCTCGCGATTCGCCTGCGATTTATTCGCATTATTATTTAAATGATTTTTGAAAAAAGTTCAAACCTTAGTTATTTAATAATGCTTCAATTATTATATTCAAATATTTAAAAAATATAACATAGGTTGTGTCGCAACCGAATCGCAAGCGAATCGCAGGCGATTCCCATGCGAATCGCAACCGAATCGCATGCGAATCGCAGGCGAATCGCAACCGAATCGCAGGCGAATCGCAACCGAATCGCAACCGAATCGCATGCGAATCGCAACCGAATCGCATGCGAATCGCAACCGAATCGCAGGCGAATCGCAACCGAATCGCTTGCGATTCGCATGGGAATCGCAACCGAATCGCAAGCGAATCGCAACCGAATCGCAAGCGAATCGCAGGCGAATCGCAACCGAATCGCAAGCGAATCGCAGGCGAAACGCAACCGAATCGCAACCGAATCGCAAGCGAATCGCAACCGAATCGCAGGCGAATCGCAACCGAATCGCAAGCGAATCGCAAGCGAATCGCAAGCGAATCGCAACCGAATCGCAAGCGAATCGCAACCGAATCGCAAGCGAATCGCAGGCGAATCGCAACCGAATCGCAAGCGAATCGCAGGCGAAACGCAACCGAATCGCAAGCGAATCGCAACCGAATCGCATGCGAATCGCGGGGCGAGAACATGTCTGCAAACACAACTTATTATATTCAAATATTTAAAAAATATAACATAAGTTGTGTTTTCAGACATTTTCTCGCCCCGCGATTCGGTTGCGATTCGGTTGCGATTTGCCTCCGATTCGCCTGCGATTCGCTTGCGATTCGGTTGCGATTCGCTTGCGATTCGGTTGCGAATGTCTGAAAACACAACTTATGTTATATTTTTTAAATATTTGAATATAATAATTGAAGTATTATTAAATAACTAAGGTTTGAACTTTTTTTCAAAATCGCAACCGAATCGCAGGCGAATCGCAAGCGAATCGCAACCGAATCGCAACCGAATCGCAAGCGAATCGCAAGCGAATCGCGGGGCGAGAAAATGTCTGAAAACACAACTTATTATATTCAAATATTTAAAAATATAACATAAGTTGTGTTTTCAGACATTTTCTCGCCCCGCGATTCGGTTGCGATTCGGTTGCGATTCGGTTGCGATTCGGTTGCGATTCGGTTGCGATTCGCTTGCGATTCGGTTGCGATTCGCTTGCGATTCGGTTGCGAATGTCTGAAAACACAACTTATGTTATATTTTTTAAATATTTGAATATAATAATTGAAGTATTATTAAATAACTAAGGTTTGAACTTTTTTTCAAAATCGCAACCGAATCGCAGGCGAATCGCAGGCGAATAGCAAGCGAATCGCAACCGAATCGCAAGCGAATCGCAGGCGAATCGCAACCGAATCGCAAGCGAATCGCAGGCGAAACGCAACCGAATCGCATGCGAATCGCAACCGAATCGCAACCGAATCGCAACCGAATCGCATGCGAATCGCAACCGAATCGCAAGCGAATCGCGGGGCGAGAACATGTCTGAAAACACAACTTATGTTATATTTTTTAAATATTTGAATATAATAATTGAAGCATTATTAAATAACTAAGGTTTGAACTTTTTCTCAAAAATCATTGAAATAATAATGCGAATAAATCGCAGGCGAATCGCGAGCGAATAAATCGCCCCGCGATTAATGTTATGTTATATTTTTAAAATATTTGAATATAATAATTGAAGTATTGAATCGCATGCGAATCGCAGTCGAATCGCAGGCGAATAGCAAGCGAATCGCAGGCGATTCCCATGCGAATCGCAGGCGAATCGCAAGCGAATCGCAGGCGAATCGCAACCGAATCGCAAGCGAATCGCGGGGCGAGAAAATGTCTGAAAACACAACTTATGTTTTTTTTTTTAAATATTTGAATATAATAAGTTGTGTTTTCAGACATTTTCTCGCCCCGCGATTCGCTTGCGATTCGGTTGCGATTCGCATGCGATTCGGTTGCGATTCGCCTGCGATTCGGTTGCGATTCGCCTGCGATTCGGTTGCGATTCGCATGCGATTCGGTTGCGATTCGCATGGGAATCGCCTGCGATTCGCTTGCGATTCGGTTGCGATTCGACTGCGATTCGCATGCGATTCAATACTTCAATTATTATATTCAAATATTTTAAAAATATAACATAACATTAATCGCGGGGCGATTTATTCGCTCGCGATTCGCCTGCGATTTATTCGCATTATTATTTAAATGATTTTGGAAAAAAAGTTCAAACCTTAGTTATTTAATAATGCTTCAATTATTATATTCAAATATTTAAAAAATATAACATAAGTTGTGTTTTCAGACATTTTCTCGCCCCGCGATTCGGTTGCGATTCGGTTGCGATTCGGTTGCGATTCGGTTGCGATTCGCCTGCGATTCTCATGCGATTCGCTTGCGATTCGGTTGCGATTTTGGAAAAAAGTTCAAACCTTAGTTATTTAATAATACTTCAATTATTATATTCAAATATTTAAAAAATATAACATAAGTTGTGTTTTCAGACATTTTCTCGCCCCGCGATTCGGTTGCGATTCGCTTGCGATTTGCCTCCGATTCGCCTGCGATTCGTTTGCGATTCGCCTGCGATTCGCTTGCGATTCGGTTGCGATTCGCCTGCGATTCGGTTGCGATTCGCATGCGATTCGGTTGCGATTCGCCTGCGATTCGGTTGCGATTCGCCTGTGATTCGCCTGCGATTCGCTTGCGATTCGGTTGCGATTCGCTTGCGATTCGGTTGCGATTCGCCTGCGATTCGCTTGCGATTCGCCTGCGATTCGCTTGCGATTCGGTTGCGATTCGGTTGCGATTCGCCTGCGATTCGGTTGCGATTCGGTTGCGATTCGGTTGCGATTCGCTTGCGATTCGCCTGCGATTCGGTTGCGATTCGGTTGCGATTCGCTTGCGATTCGGTTGCGATTCGCCTGCGATTCGGTTGCGATTCGCCTGCGATTCGCTTGCGATTCGCCTGCGATTCGCTTGCGATTCGGTTGCGATTCGGTTGCGATTCGCCTGCGATTCGGTTGCGATTCGGTTGCGATTCGGTTGCGATTCGCTTGCGATTCGCCTGCGATTCGGTTGCGATTCGGTTGCGATTCGCTTGCGATTCGGTTGCGATTCGCCTGCGATTCGCCTGCGATTCGGTTGCGATTCGGTTGCGATTCGCTTGCGATTCGGTTGCGATTCGATTCAATTATTATATTCAAATCGTTTAAAAATATAACATAACGTTAATCGCGGGGCGATTTATTCGCTCGCGATTCGCCTGCGATTTATTCGCATTATTATTTAAATGATTTTTGAAAAAAAGTTCAAACCTTAGTTATTTAATAATGCTTCAATTATTATATTCAAATATTTAAAAAATATAACATAAGTTGTGTTTTCAGACATTTTCTAGCATGCGAATCGCATGCGAATCATAACCGAATCGCAACCGAATCGCAGGCAAATCGCAACCGAATCACAGGCGAATCGCAACCGAATCGCAAGCGAATCGCAGGCGAATCGCTTCAATTATTATATTCAAATATTTAAAAAATATAACATAAGTTGTGTTTGCAGACATGTTCTCGCCCCGCGATTCGCCTGCGATTCGGTTGCGATTCGCCTGCGATTCGGTTGCGATTCGGTTGCGATTCGCTTGCGATTCGGTTGCGATTCGCTTGCGATTCGGTTGCGATTCGCTTGCGATTCGGTTGCGATTCGCTTGCGATTCGGTTGCGATTCGGTTGCGATTCGCCTGCGATTCGGTTGCGATTCGCTTGCGATTCGGTTGCGATTCGGTTGCGTTTCGCCTGCGATTCGCTTGCGATTCGGTTGCGATTTGCCTGCGATTCGCTTGCGATTCGGTTGCGATTCGCTTGCGATTCGGTTGCGATTCGCTTGCGATTCGGTTGCGATTCGCTTGCGATTCGGTTGCGATTCGGTTGCGATTCCCATGCGAATCGCAAGCGATTCGGTTGCGATTCGCCTGCGATTCGTCTGCGATTCGGTTGCGATTCGCATGCGATTCGGTTGCGATTCGCATGCGATTCGGTTGCGATTCGGTTGCGATTCGCCTGCGATTCGGTTGCGATTCGCCTGCGATTCGGTTGCGATTCGGTTGCGATTCGCATGCGATTCGGTTGCGATTCGCATGGGAATCGCCTGCGATTCGCATGGGAATCGCCTGCGATTCGCTTGCGATTCGGTTGCGATTCGACTGCGATTCGACTGCGATTCGCCTGCGATTCGCCTGCGATTCGGTTGCGATTCGCCTGCGATTCGCTTGCGATTCGCCTGCGATTCGGTTGCGATTCGCCTGCGATTCGCATGGGAATCGCCTGCGATTCGCTTGCTATTCGCCTGCGATTCGACTGCGATTCGCATGCGATTCAATACTTCAATTATTATATTCAAATATTTTAAAAATATAACATAACATTAATCGCGGGGCGATTTATTCGCTCGCGATTCGCCTGCGATTTATTCGCATTATTATTTAAATGATTTTTGAAAAAAAGTTCAAACCTTAGTTATTTAATAATGCTTCAATTATTATATTCAAATATTTAAAAAATATAACATAAGTTGTGGAATGTCTGAAAACACAACTTATGTTATATTTTTTAAATATTTGAATATAATAATTGAAGTATTATTAAATAACTAAGGTTTGAACTTTTTTCATCTAACAATCGCAGGCGAATCGCAGGCGAATCGCAAGCGAATCGCAACCGAATCGCAAGCGAATCGCAAGCGAATCGCGGGGCGAGAAAATGTCTGAAAACACAACTTATTATATTCAAATATTTAAAAAATATAACATAAGTTGTGTTTTCAGACATGTTCTCGCCCCGCGATTCGCTTGCGATTCGGTTGCGATTCGCATGCGATTCGGTTGCGATTCGCTTGCGATTCGGTTGCGATTCGGTTGCGATTCGCTTGCGATTCGCTTGCTATTCGCCTGCGATTCGACTGCGATTCGCATGCGATTCAATACTTCAATTATTATATTCAAATATTTTAAAAATATAACATAACATTAATCGCGGGGCGATTTATTCGCTCGCGATTCGCCTGCGATTTATTCGCATTATTATTTCAATGATTTTTGAAAAAAAGTTCAAACCTTAGTTATTTAATAATGCTTCAATTATTATATTCAAATATTTAAAAAATATAACATAAGTTGTGTTTTCAGACATGTTCTCGCCCCGCGATTCGCTTGCGATTCGGTTGCGATTCGCATGCGATTCGGTTGCGATTCGCTTGCGATTCGGTTGCGATTCGGTTGCGTTTCGCCTGCGATTCGCTTGCGATTCGGTTGCGTTTCGCCTGCGATTCGCTTGCGATTCGGTTGCGATTCGCTTGCGATTCGGTTGCGATTCGCATGCGATTCGGTTGCGATTCGCTTGCGATTCGGTTGCGATTCGGTTGCGTTTCGCCTGCGATTCGCTTGCGATTCGGTTGCGATTCGCATGCGATTCGGTTGCGATTCGCTTGCGATTCGGTTGCGATTCGGTTGCGATTCGGTTGCGATTCGCTTGCGATTCGGTTGCGATTCGCATGCGATTCGGTTGCGATTCGCTTGCGATTCGGTTGCGATTCGGTTGCGTTTCGCCTGCGATTCGCTTGCGATTCGGTTGCGATTCGCTTGCGATTCGCCTGCGATTCGGTTGCGATTCGCCTGCGATTCGCTTGGGAATCGCAAGCGATTCGGTTGCGATTCGACTACGATTCGCATGCGATTCAATACTTCGATTAATGTTATGTTATATTTTTAAAATATTTGAATATAATAATTGAATCGCAACCGAATCGCAGTCGAATCGCAACCGAATCGCATGCGAATCGCAACCGAATCGCAGGCGAATCGCAACCGAATCGCAGGCGAATCGCAACCGAATCGCAGGCGAATCGCAACCGAATCGCATGCGAATCGCAACCGAATCGCATGCGAATCGCAACCGAATCGCAGGCGAATCGCAGGCGAATCGCAACCGAATCGCAAGCGAATCGCAGGCGAATCGCATAAGCATATTTAAGTAGAATTTTAAATGAATTGCGACTAAGATTCTAGAAAAAACAGCAAAGCTCTTCAAAACATTTTTCTGCTCAAAAACTTGAACGTAAAATACACAAGCCATTTTTTGTAGGCATATTTGAGCCGATAGACAAATTGATTTTCGACTTAAATGAAATCCAATTAAGCAGTCGCTTGACATTTATCTTCTATTATAATTTGTAAGCCGACTGAAGATTGAGAAGGATGTCTAAGGACGTTTGCTAATTCCATTAAAATCGCATTGCTTTAATTAGAGCTGAAACTCTTGGCCATATTTCGTTGGCTTGCAACGTGACAGAGTATGTGTGTGTGTGTGTGTGTGTGTGAGTGGGACAGCAAGCATATGATGCCGTGGAGCAGCCGTAACAATAAACGGCAACATTTACGGCGTACGATGATTGCAAGGCAAACGAGCAATTAAAAAAGCAGTGCGGCAGCTGCCAAGCTATGCGGCGTGTGTGTGTGTGTGCGAGTGTGCGTGTGACTGTGTGTGTGTGTGTGGATGGGTTGGTGTTGTAGCGAACCCAGAACTTCTGGGCCAGAAGCGACCTCGGGCCAAGGTTGTGACAAGGTAAGCCTTAACCCACACGTACAAGGGGCATATAACCTTTGCAACCAGCTCCCATTTCCCCAGCTGTATCCTTGAGGCATTTTTACAGCTTTCTTTCGCAGAGCGAGAGACAAGATGTAGAGAGTGGGAGAGAGAGAAAGAGAGAGAACGAGAATTTACGTTGAGTATTTGAAATATGCACGTAATATTGCAAAATTTTAAGCGTATATCTTTGCATAATTAACTGAGAAAATACTTAGCAAACACACTCACTCACACACACACACACATAGAGACATTTGCGGAGAGACAACATTGAGTCGAGGTCCTTGCCTCGCAGGCATTTTTACCGCAGCAACAGCAGCAGCAGCAGCTAGAGCAGCATCTCGCATGCAGCAGAAAAAGAAGAATGAAAAGCGAACAAAACTTTGCAATGATACTTTTTGGAGCCCTCAACCCCCAAGCCCAGTTTCATTCCCGAACCATCGCCCACTCTCAGGTTGTGTGGAATTTTTAATCTGCTACAACGGCAACCAAACAACCACCACAGCAGCGCCAACAGCAACAGCAGCAGCAACAGCAACAACAGCAAACCACCTCAGATACCTTTTTTCTCCTTTCGGCCATGTATCTTTCTTTACTGCAGGGCTTTGCATCTTTACGCTTTGCTTAAATATTTTAATTTTTATTGGTTGAAGTTTACCAACTGTCGCCTCTGCCTCAGTTGCTGTCCCAGTTAGGCTGCCATTTGATAAAGCTCTTAAAAATGTATTTATTTTGGTGCTAAGGTTTTGCGGCTATGATGCTCAGGCAATCAGCAAAAGCTTGTGATAAGCGCATTTGCGGCATAGCTAAAAGTGGGGGGAGGGTTGAGTTAACTGCCGAGTATCAGAGAAAAGAGAAAGGAAAGAAAATAAAAATAGAGAGAAAGAGAGAGAGAGAGAGAGCTGCAGACTTAGAGATGAGAAAAAATAACTTTCCGAGAGATAGACTTTTAATCAGTTGCAACAACTTTGCGTTCAGTTTGAAATCAAGAAAATAAGTTGATTGGAAAAACGCAGTTTCATTAAATTGAAAACTGTTTGAATTTAGCAAATAATTAAGTGTTAAAATATTACAAATTATTATTATTATTTGAAATTTGAAATGTATTGTACTTGATAAACAAATCACAGATTGGCAAGGAAACCTTTTTGGTTATATTTTATTTTTGAGTATTTTTAATATTTTAACGTACTTTAGACTAATTTATAAAAAAACAATACCCATAGATTGAAAATAATTCTTTCACTTCGCAAAAAGATAATATTTGGTGCAATTTAATTAGAAGCAGTTATTTTCAACAAAAGATATATGTAGATATAATCACTTTAAATGATTTTAAATATAGTATGAACAACTTTTTCCTTGGTGTTATTTACTTTAGATTGCTTATCTGATCTTAGAAATCTTCAGTTTGATATTTCAGGCCATTAAGTTTATTGGGTGTGTAATATTCTTATTGTAATATTGTCTATTAAAATGTCTTGCAAAATGTGTTTGTAGATCAAGTAATCTTTAAATTTGTTTTTATATATTTATGTTTATTTCATAGATTCCTTTTAGTTCTTTTAATACTTATTTCATATATTATACATAAGTTACATGTACAATATAAAGGCGATGTCTAAATTCCGCAATCAAGGCAAAGACTATTCAGGCATTAAGAAGATGCAAATGAAATCTGAGTAAAACCAAGTTATTTCTCAATGCTTAACTCGAATTAAGCTGCAAGCCGGCGAGCCACAGAATCTGGCTAATATGGATATCTTGATGTTGCCAAGGTAATCCACACGGAGTAGCGGCAAGAAGCAGGCAGCCCAACACACCCGACGGACAACTCGTAACCTCACTTGACCACAGACGGTGGCGATGAGGCAAATTGCTGGCTATAAAATCCCCCGTTCCATCCACAAACTAAGCGAACTGTGGACTGTGGCACAGGCTGGTCTAAGCTTAGCTAACTCGCACTAATAGCCATAATCATAAGCCATAATGACTGCTACCTAGACTATAGCTCACATTGCAGCAGAAGGGTAAAGACAGACAGAGTGGCGGCTGTGATGCTAACAACACCACGGTGCGTATGCGTAATATGCAGAGCCAGAGTGGAAACTTTGTGAATGACACCGAAACCGAGACTGTGTGCAAGTGTGTGTGTGTGTGTGTGTGTGTGTTGGTGTTTTGCAGTGTCATTTGCATAAAAGTAAAGTTCACCCACTCGACAGCGGCAGCGGAAAATTTGAATGCAACCTGCAAACTTTTGGCAAATTTAAATTATAAATAAGCTGCCTGCCTCACTGCATCGACTTCTGGCAAGAAGGCAGCAGGGGAAGGGGATGGGGATGGGGATGGGAATGGGGAGGTCGTCTCTAAACAAAACCTCATATGCATCGAAACGTAACGGCAAAAAGGATTTTAAGTGAAGTTGAAGTTGACTACACGACCGCATACCACGATATATTCCTCCTGCCTTCTGCCTTCTACCTTCTTCTCTGCCATCTGCCATTCTCTCTCTCACTTGCTCTCTGGAGACCACTTACATTGCAGCAAAGTTTTTGGAGCTTTAGTTCACAGGGAATACACACGAAGGCGACCACCACCAAAAAAACTAACATCGAGAAAATAAGCACAAAGTGAAAACTGCACGCGCATATTCCAATTCCGCCTCACCAGACAAAGTGCAGAGCGCTGTGCGTGTGTCTTTCGCTGGTATTCGGTGGTTGCTCAAACCACCAGACAGACAGACACAAGGACACAAGGAAGATCCTGTGTGAGGAGAAGGGGAAGGTGTGTGGGTAACCCAACCGAATGCAGCGTCAAAGGGCACGCGTGAGTCGAGGACCGCAGCGCAAGTTTAAATGTCATGTAAAATGTTTCCACTTACACAAATTAATGTGTAGAATTTAATTTTGTCGCAGTAATAAGACAGACCTAACAAAAACCAAGCCAACTGGGAATACTACGAAACAGACTCGACTCGTCTCGACACATCCTGCTGCCATTGGGTCATAACTATTTTAACACTGAACGCATAAATAAATAGTGCGTTTAGTGATACAAATGGTTTGCTCAGTCTTCTGCTAGCTGCAACGAAATTATGTGCTGCAAATGGGCAAGTAATTGGGAAAACAAGTTAAGGCAAAAATCGATGGAACAAAAGCTATTGTTTACAATGTCTAATTTCAGTAATAGTTTGGCATATTGTTGTTGCGGTTAATGAACAACTAATTAATTGCAGTGAAATAAAAGAGGCTAAAGAAATTACACTAAAAACTCCAGCATAGAACAGAGAAATAAGGGAACTTTCGTTGTATCAAGTTTTTATATACAGGTTCTCAAATTATACATTTGGTAAGCTTTGAAATATTTTTTCGTAATCAATTTCACTAGTATTTTATGCTATTTATAGAAAGTTTTTCAAATATCATTCGAATGAATTCTTTTGTTGCCTCAACAAAATTTATTAATGAGCTTTTGAACTCCTATAATTTTAGCTACGTATTAGTTATTGATAAAAAAAACATTTCATTTTTTTTTACAGACAATTTAAGCTTTTTAAGATTTGTGATTGTAAACTACATATGCGTAATTCTCTTGCGGAATTTGTCGCGGATTAGCTCTATATTTTTAGATTAAGATTTTAGGAACTTTTTTTGTTTTACCATAAAATATATAAATTCGTTATTTTTTTGCAATTATTTTAAAGCAGAAAAATAATTCCGAAATCATTCTTTGATATATATAAAGTACAAAACAAAGAGATATAAGATTAATCGCTATATATGTTTTTCACTTTAGATAGTGTCGCACGCGACATTTTCGCCAGAGAATTATTTACAATTTTTGACTTTACAGTAATTGTAAAATATTGTCTAGGCTGGAAAAGAACTATAGATGAATTATTAAAGAAGGAATCATATATTAAGTACAAATATTGTATGTACATATCTTTAATAACACAAAATTCGTTACTATTTTAACATATATAAACAAAACACATATTGTATATTTAGTTTAAAATTCGTTATCAAAAATAGCAATAAATAAATATATATGTGTAAGTAGCTCAAGATACTATTTTGAAATTGATTATTATTGTTAAAAGCAATATTTGTGATGTTATAAGCCTGTTGAAAGTTGGCATTGCATTTGAACAAAAAGTTTTGTGTGAATCTCATTAACATTTAGCACCAACTGTTAGACTCGAAAGATAAATGTGTGCTCGGCATATGCAAATTAACAAATGCTTATGTAACTGCGTGATGTACGAGGCCTTAGACTCGCAATTGTGTAGCGTATCTAAACTGCTTTAATATGAAGTAATAAAGTACGAGGAAACAAGCAAACACTCATCACATGCAGCAGGCCAAGTACTGAAATTCATCACTTTAGACAGGCGAAAAGTAGAACTCGCATCTGGAAGACAACTCCGAACTCCAAACTCTTCATTCCAACGCTTTGGCCCTGAAGCTGTGTTTTCGAATTTGCTACAAATTTTTGGGCTAAATGAAGCGAACTCTTTCCCCTATCTGTCTATTTTTTTTTGGGGGTTTGTAAAAGGGGTTAGATGTGGGAGGATGAACAGGGGACAAACTCTATATATGTGATACGCTTGAGAGACTTTTAGCTTCATTGCTTGATTTGTTTAAATGTCTTTGCTGTGTTTGGTTTATGGTTGTGTCATTGAGCATTGGTTTCAAATGCTATTTTTGGGTGGAGGTCTCAAAAGGGATGTGCGGCCGGTGGAGGGGGGAGCTTAGTGCTTAACTTGTCTAAAAATCTTGTTTGTCTGCTTGTGCATGTGTTAAATGAAAAGTTTTTGGCATCACTGGCTTGGCTGCATTTGTTGATGGCCCCCATAGATACAAAAGTTATTTGCCCATGCAAAACCAACTAAAAGCATCAAGCTTCTATTCGCTCTCTCTCTCTCTCTCTCTTCAGCAACCCCTAAGTCCTTTCCCTATGTGTGCGTTTAAATGTTAGCATATGCATATAATAATAAAAACAAATATGGCCAAAACCCACTGACAGCTTGACTCAGCACATTTGCTGCTGCTGTTGCTGCTGCTGCTGCTGCTGCTCTTTGACACTCGTGTGTTTTTAGATACATTTGTTGGATATCTGAATATCTGGCGCATGCATAATACATAATACCTACGAGTTTATATAGCTCAAATTAATTAATTGCCTCTTGCGAAGTAATAACATGATTAGCTTGATGATTATGATGAGGCTCCCCTCTTGTCCCTTCCCCCGTTGATGTGCTCCTTCACCTTCATCGCTTCTCGCTTCGTTGGCCCGAAATTCAAGCAATTAACCCTTGAAATGAATTTCATGTATAAGTTTGCTTGCCAAGCTAAAAGTATCTACAAGTTTGACGAACTGTTTGCACTTACTCTTCAGATTTACTTAAATGGGTATCCAAGATGCGCCATCAAATTGGAGACAGCTTCGGACTTAGCTGAGATATCAAGCAATATCTGATGAATGATGAACTTCTTTTGCACAATAGAAAAATGTATTCAAAGTTTTATTTCCAGAAAAGGCAAAAGCTGCAGTTTTTTAATACTTATTCCCCACAGGATGGCAGGGAGAGAGAAATTCTTCATATTTTTGCGCGTTGATTTTGTTTGTTTACTCATAGAAATCCGTGCGCGTTTCAGTTCATATTTTTCACAGGCAAATTACAAGCGCAGCGAAAACAAGAGCAGCTTAGCCTTGGCTAAAAAGGAGTTTGAAAACAGTTCTAAAGGGAGAACAGGGGGGAGGAGGCGGAGGAGCAGAGTTCAGAGGTTGCAGTTTTTGGGTTGAGTTGTGAAATGCTTACGAAAGTTGTAACAAATACAAAAGTCAATGGCGCTGCAAAAGAAGTTTTTGCCTGGCAGCGCACACGGTAAATCTTGCAAGCTAAAACTTTCGACTTGCTTAAATAAACTCAACACACATACATACACAGCAGTCACACACACACACACACACACACGCAGGCAGACACATGCAGCTAGACAGACACACGCTGAGATACAGATACTCAAATGCGAAGCTATAAGCTGCTTTTCTCTATGCACATACTACATGACGAGTCCACGAACTTCGCAGAGATGCAGAGTGTGTTGCTGCTGACTGTCCTGCCCTCCAATTCGCATTTTCAGCAATTTGATTACGCAGCACAGTGGTTGGGAATGCTACAAAAAAGTCATCAAACTTCTGAGTGATGAGAAATGTGTCAAAAACGAATACAGAAATATACAAAAAGAATACAAAATTGAAGTTAACAAATAATCTTAGTACTTATTATTTGTAGAGACTAAAATTATTAAAAAAAAATGAAATGTTTATTAACATCTCAAATTTAAGGAAATAGTAAAACTAAAACAAAGTAAAGACCCGAGGTGCTCTGGCTATATAATTATTATTTAACAATTTAATAAATTTATAAATTAATACTATTTTTAACCAATATTTTTATATTTATTTCTTGTAAATTTTAAAATTGTTCTTAGAAATCAAAGATTTGTTTTGAATTCCTGCCAAATCTATATAAATTGTAAAATAAAATTAATTTTTTCTATAATTTTGGGTGTAAATTGTTTCATATGATGTAAAATATGGATATTTAACTAAAATGCAATATTTTGTTTTTAGTTCTATTTTCTATGATTACTTTACTTAATTTGATTAGTAATAGTAAGAGTAAAGAATGTTCGTTAAGAAAAAATTTCTTTGTGAAATATTTTAACAAAAATAATATTTATAGTATTAAATACAAACTTAATTTTTTTTTTAATTCTATAAAAATAATGATTGCATAATAATATCAATTTAGTTCCGACTTCCACCTTGTTTTATTTTCGATAATTATGAGCATGATGAAAGCACTGTGCAATAGTTTTTGTTGCAAGCGTGGCTTGCCATGTTTGTTGTGCCTTTGCCAGCGACCTTGCCAACAACAAGAGCAGCAAAGACGAGCGTATAATACCAGCAACAAAAACATGAACAATAACAAGAACAATGATGGCAAACAACTGGCCGAAATCAAGCCAAAACCAAGCCCAACCAATCCAAACCAAACTGAAATGGAAAAAGCCAAAAGACGAGATGCTGCTGCATGCTCAGCATTTTCAGTTTCAGTTTTGCTCTGCTCTATATTGAGGCGAGTTGAGTTGAGTTGAGTTGAAGTTCGAGTTCGAGCTCAAGTTTGCTTCCGTACTTCGAGGATATTTGTCTGCTGAATTAATTGGAATTAGTCGCGACATGCTTATCCCAAAGTCTAAAATAAACAATAAAATGGATACCTATTCAAATAGGGCGCGCAAACACAAACAAACAAAAGCAACCATGCGAGAGATAGAGCGTGGGTGGACGAGTAAGAGACAGCGATAGGAAGAGGGAGAGAGACAGAGATGGAGAGTGGGAGGAGGAATGAGTGAGAGAAAGGAGTTAGCCAAGTCAGCACGTCATGCAAAAAGGACACGAGACGAGGTTTGGGTGACGGGACGGGGAAAGCACAATGCAAAGTTTTAATGAATTTTGGTTTAAGTTTTCAGCGAGTGCTGCGCCCTTTGCGATTTCCTGTAAAATGTATTTTAAACGAGTAACGGAAATTGCATTATTTCAATTACAAATTCGTTAGTCGGCGCGCTGTCGACGTCTCCATTGCCATCGCCATCGCCATCTCTATCTCCATCTTCTCAACTTGAGAGACATTGCAAGAAAAAGAGAGAGAGACAGAGAGAGTGAGAGTGAGATTGCGAGACTCGACAGAGATTGGAGCAGACAGCAAACGCCACAGGCAATTAGTTGTGTCAAAGCTTTCATTATTGTTTTGTCATATTTGCTTTGTGTGTGTGTGTGTGCGTGTTATGTCTGTGTGTGCTGTGTGTCAGCCACACTCAAAAGTCTTAATTAATGTATAAATATGTACTTGTATATATATGTATATGTATGTGTATAGGAAAACAGAATAGATTTTATATTTAATTAGTGCAAACTGTGCAAAACTTGGCCTGACACGACGTCGCCAATTGTTGTGGCAACAAAGGCAAACAAATGAACTGGAAGTGGAAATGGAAATGGAACTTTTGCCTCAGCCAACCGACCGAGCGTTCTCCGAGCTCTCCAAAGCGACTTCACTTCTGTCTTTCGCAATAACAAGAGCAACAACAGCAGCAACAGCAACATGAACAGCTGTGAGCACCGCAGGGCGACATGGCAATAGAGCGCCTCAAGGCAACTGGCATCAAGGGAACGCAAACTGGACCAAGAGTTCCAACTATTATATTGTTGTGTACACTCTGTGTGTACTTACACATTGCGCAATTGCGATTCGGTTGCTCGAAAGTCCCACTGAGTGGTTTCGCCGAAGTGCCAAAAGTTTGACAGCTGAATTCTGGAATGCCCCAAGGCAGCACTAAAAGTGTTCTTCGATTGTCCAATGGATGTTAGTTGGGAATTATGCCATAAGGTGGAAATGCTTTTCACTGATTTTCAATCACTTCGCACATCACGCACAGTAGCCAATTAATTTTGCCATGCACTTTTGCACTCTTGAAAACATTTGCATAATCACATAATTTTATAAAAAGTGTCGACTTATTTAATCTTGATTTCGCTTTTGCATAAAGTTATTTTTGAGTTACATAAAATACTAAAGATTATTATTTACTCGAATCATTTCTATTCTTTTAAATTTTGCTATTATTATTATTTATAATTATAATTATAACAATATTTTGAGTTTGATTTTATTCTTCTATTTTATTTACATAATTGTAATTGTAACAAAATTTTTTTACTTTGCTTTAATTTCTGTTTACACATTAGAATTTATAAAAGAAGTTTAATTTTCAATTTTTTTTCTACAAATTTAATTTTGTCCTTACTTTTTTTATTATTAATATGATAATATTAAAGACGATGTTTTTGTTTTAAATATTTTCGTTTTCTATATAAGTTACGTTTTCCTTTTTTTAATTTTGTTTTTTTTTTTCAGAGAAGCTGTTATTCAATTCAATATATTATTCTAAGGATTTAATAATATTTATTATTTATGAATGCTATTTATTTAATATGTCTGTCAATAATGAGCAATTGGATGCAGCAATTGCATTCTGAAACAATATGTTTCAGTTATATTATTAATACGTCTAAATGAATAATCAACATTAGTGCTTCAATTTCCCTGATAAATGTTTGCCTAATTATTTCACTATTCGACTATATTACTCGTAAATTAATCGAGCCAAGTTATGACTGCAGAAACTTTTCTCATTGGCAATCAGAAATCATCATCAGCAAGCTGGCTATAATTAGAGTTACTCGTAGTGTTGGCAATGGCCAATTAATATACACCCACTGACCGATATGAGGGCAGAAATATTACCACATATTCGTAGTTTTGAAAATTCTTCGATGATTACGATAACTGGCGCACACATCATCTTAATGCATTTCCATAAATTGTGTAGCAATAATTAAACGATAACATTTCCGCATGTCAACCTTCATTAAATGTCGCTCTACTCTCTATGCGATTGTAACTAATTATCGTCGCTACTCTCGGCAATCGCATACTTCACTTTTCCCACACATACGAGTACAATAACACATCAATTGGCATGCAGCCTATATAAAAAATTGAATGTACTCGAAGAAATAATTTCCACTTAATACTAATTAGAGCGTACGCTGATGATGGCCGCCCATTGGCACTGCAATCAGTAGAGGCCAAAAGAGGGAGGGTGAAAGTGAAGAGAGAGCGAGAGTGGGAGAGGAGGAAGCGGGGGAGTGAGCTTAGAATCAAATTCGTGTAAGTAAGTCAGTGCAGTTAGTGGGTTTTATGGCATAGGCTTGCTTCATTAGACAGCATTTCAGGCCAGTCAGCAGCAGACTGGGAAAATTCATTATTCTCTCCAATACCAATAAACACACACATATACTGGTGTACTACATCAATGCACACACTATACATGCGTGTTGTCGGTGCATGTACGAGTATGTGTGTGTGTGTGTGTGTAAATGGCACTTGACTTGTTCGACATAAACATGAAAATGATGATGTCACATTTGCACAATTGTGCGTACAGCAGAAACAACAACAACGACAACATTTAAGTCAAACTGCAGCCACATCAACAAATATGCTGACCAACTGAAAAATACCCTGTAATACAAGCATACGGTGTGCAACTATTTTAAATTTTGAGTTAAATTCACAACGATTTAATAATTAAAACAGGTTTTGATATTTTTCTTTAATATAATAATAAAATAAATATAACCGCTATATAAAGTGAGAGAATTATTTCTGTATTACTACAGAATATGATAGAATTTCCAATACAAATAAACTTACCAGTTTTATTTTAATGGTCATATTAATGGTGCTTTGCCTGCACTCTATAATTATTATTCTAAAGATGGAACCATTTCAATATTACTTAATACACCCAAGTGAATGTTGCTTATAGGGTATGGCAAAAACAGTAATTGTTATTGTTGTGCTAGCTTTGGAAAATGCATTTAGCATACTCTCACTCTCTCGTTCTCTCTCTGTATATCTCTGTCTCTTTTCTGGTCCAGTTGTCTACCGTTTTTTCCCCTCAGATTGGGGATACTGCACTTAATGTGCGTAGTAGATCGTGCAAGCGTGAATCTGGTGATATGGCGATTAAAAATCGCAATGCCCAAATGAAAAAAGCAAAAAACAAAAACAACAAAAATGAGTATGACAATGACAATGACAATGCCCGGAACGCATCGCATCGCATTGCATCGCATTCGGATTGGGATTGGTATTGCGATTCGCAGTGGGTTTTTCTACATGTTCGAGGAGTTTTATTCTGTTTTTGGCATCGACAGACGCCGTGCGATAAAACAAAAGCCGATTTTCAGTTGAAAAGTTTAATTGAACAATGATAATGTTGCCAGCAACAACAACGACGACAACAACAACAGCAACAGCAACACCAAAATGTCAGGCCTTAAAAATTAAACAAAAGAATGTATATTGATAAATAAATTTGTGAGAATTGGCACATGACATCATAAAAAAATGTGTACTTAAATTTATTGAAAAAGATGCGCGTTATAGACAAGAAATTCTACAACTTATATAAAGTAATACGTGTCCATTAATGGATAGATTAATAGATTGTTGTTCATAAGTTATAATTATATTAGATCTAATGCAAAACAATTATAATTGGTTTATACTTTATGCTAGGAAATATAGAATACATATGTCTCCTATACATTGTGTGGCAAAGCTGAAGTCTAAAGATTAAGACTTAACAAGTAAGAAAGCTAAAGTCGAGTGTGCTCGACTGTGAGATACCCGCTATCCATTTTGAATTAAAGCAAGATAGTGTGGTACTGATATTAAAACATACTAAATTAATATATTGAAAAAATACTAAAAATATACCAACGAATACTTTTGGTGTATTGATGTTGTACTATATTCACAATAGAGTGCCAAATATAATAGATTGTCAATCAACGCAACTATGAACCTTGATAAGTAGGCGTCTTCGCGCATACAAAAATATTTAATAATATAGGCTGATGGTAATATACAATTCATAATTAGTATATTTCTGTATAGATGCTGATATCAATTCAGAGTAGCACTCACAATAATATTGATTCTCTTTGAGCTCGAATGCAAGTCGCAATGAATTTCGTCATTTTGTTGGCATTATTTTCTTGCATATTTGCTCGAAATGTTTCCTTCACGGATCCAGATTGGCTAAGTAAGACACTATTTAATTGTTTGAAATTGATTTATTTTATAATACTACATTTTAGAATGGGTTAACAGGAACGCGACAACTAGTGATCTTCAGAAGATTGGGTCAAGGCTGTATTATATTGAGTATGAAGAAAAATTGTTTTGGTGGGGAGCTCGGATGGCATGTCATGAAAAACGTGGAAATCTTCTATATTTCGGAGACTTGAAGGAAACGAAAGCTGTGCAAGATCACTTGCAAAGTGGAGAACGATATTGGGTTGACTTATTGTACATGAGAGGTAATAGATTTTTGTCGTTGTCCACTGGAAATCACAAGGGAAAGTTTCCATTGTGGCAGAAAGGTGAACCGAATACTGCTAAAGGGGCAAAACGCTGCGCTTATGGGCAAGTGAATAATGGAGAATTTCGTTTATACGTCGAGTCATGTATAAATGAGTATTTATTTATTTGTGAAATTACAACTCCTGAGCCAAGAAGACGAGATTGTCTACGAGGATAAAATACATACATACATACATACAAACAAACAAACAAACATACATACATACATACAAATATACATATGTTCATTTATATATACCTATAAATAAAATAAAGATTGATAATTATATATAATTCATAATATAGACATAACATACATAATAAATATGTATATAATTCATTATACAGACATTTCTGTATATAAGCTGATAGCAAGACAGAGTCGCAAGCATAACGATATTGAGTCTCTTTGAGTTCGAGTGCAAATCGCAATGAATTTCATCATTTTGTTGGCTTTATTTTCTTGAATATTTGTTTGAAATGTTTCCTCAATGATTTCAGAATGGCAAGATAAGACACAATTTACTTGTATGAAATTGAATTATTTATAACACTTACATTTAAGATAGGCTTGACAGGCAAATAAACGAGACATCTGTTGATCTTCTCACTGAATCGAATTCATATTTTGTTAAAAGGGGAATTAAAATGTCATGAAATGAACGCAAGACTTGCAAGTTTTCGAAGCTTAGAGAAAATACAAGCAGTGCAGAATCAACTGCAAATTGGGGAACGATATTGGATCGATTTGATATTCATTTATTTGTAAAACTACAACTAAGAAACCATAATCGGTATAATTAATTAATGAGGTTTTTTAATTTTTTGGTTACTCAATTAATCTTAATTTGTCCCTTTTTTTGGTTTTAAATTGAAAATTCATTAAAGTTACCAAAATGTAATAGAAGTTTTTCCGCATGATTTGTTCAGTTGATTGAATTTTTCCAGCCATTTCTAGTGCGTCTGGCCAATTAAAGAAGCTTTCGCTTTGGTATGGTTTAAAAATACACTCCGCGCTATAAAACTGCAGCTGTTCATTTTGTTTTGGGCATCATAAAAAACAAATATTAAAATTGCAGCAATGCCACAGAGTACCACAATCTTTGAGGCAACATAAAAAAAAAGAAAAAACGAAAGCAACACCCTCTGAAAAACAACGCAGAATGTCGAACGCCAACGCTGACGACCATTAAACAATTTATGTTTGTGCCAGCGCTTAAGTCTACCAATTGCTGCCAATTTCGACAAAACTCACGCAACAATGCACCACCGAAAAAAAGCCAGAGAGAGAGAGAGAGAGAGAGAGAGAGAACGAGATGGCGCTAGAGATAGTAGGAGACACGCTTACATTTATTGTTTTTACGAGCCTCAACTCTACACGGCTAATTGAAAAATACTTTGTTGTGCAATTTTATTGCATCCACAATGTAGCCACTCTCCTTCTCCATTCTCCCCACTTATTCGAATTGATCCTCTCGGTGCGGCGCCAGGATTGGATTGTGCCCGATTGGCACACTTTTTGTTTTTTGTTTCGGGATGCGGTGCGGGGCAAGTTTCAAATTCACTTTCCATACAAATTGGCAGCGCGTCGATGGCAATGGCGCTAATGAAAATTAACATAAAATGCTGCTGACAGCAGCCAATTGAGCGCACAGGAGCCAAACTACTCGGAGGGTCTTGCGTCCCCTTTCCCTTTTTCCCTTTCCCTCAAAAAAAATTGCAGTCAGTGAAGATGCACCAACTGATTTTAATGCGATTCAACAGCTCTGCACGCGATGCCAAGCCAGAAAACGTTTTGCTAGTTTTCCTTCCCCCTTCCCTCCACAACCTCAAAAAACTCATCGTTTCAGCAACAACAATTGCATGACGCCTTCTGCCTTCTACATTTTTGGCCAAAAAAGCCTCGGGCCAAGAACTGAGCCGCACGGCACGGCGTTGCATTTTGATGATGCCAACGTCCAAACCCTTAACTTCCTCCCCACTTCTCCCCTGTCAATCCTTGGCCCCTGTGTCTGTGTTTCTGTTGGCCGTGCCATGGCAGCGCCATTGTTAAGTTTAACCAAGGTAATCTCTGTGCTTCCATCGCCTATCGTGACAAACTGACATAAATGCCCGGCGGCAGGCACAGAGAGTCCAATCAACGCCAGCTACTTGCAGGGATTCAACTAAGTTCCCAATGACATTAGCTGAAATTCGGAAATAATATTTGGAAAGCTCTTGAAGGGATTTCTGCTTAAGCTTTTACTATTTGACACATTTATTAGAAGGATTATGTTATATTAAAATTAACAAATTTTCCTTCCTTTATATGTGTAATAATCTTCAACCATAATTAATTTTCTTTTTGTTATTTAAGAGAAAAATTAAGTTTTAAAATAAAATATATAAAAATTTTGGTTTAATTTTACAAGCAAACTTTTATACTTAATCGATTTTGTTCATTTTTTTCATAACATTCTTAAGTTTAATATAAAAGTTAATTTAAAATATACAATTCTGAAGTTTAACACTTAAATAGAGTTGCAAACCGTAAATTTCTTTATACTATAATACATTTTTTATTTAAGCTTCTGTTTATTGCAATGAAGTACTGCTGAATATTGTATTTCCACTCAATTAATAAACCATACCTTTCCATTGTTTCGACTTTCTATTTCAGCTCGTGTCATTAGGGCAGAAGAATCGTAGTTTTAGTTGAGGCTGTTGGCGTGAGTGGGCCATTCTCCACTCTGCACTCTCCACTCTGCACTCTCCACTCTCTGCACTTTCCACAGTTGCCGCGTCGTCGTCGTCATCGTCATCGTCGACGTCTGACACAGTCTGTGCCCTGCGGTTGCCCTACTAACTATTATTATAGTAGTTCAAAAATGTTCGTTGCCGTTGGTGTTTCTGGTCGTGCACTTGGCAAAACGCCGCCATTTTAGCCGCCATTGCCTCTTGCTGCAATTGACGGAAGTTCATTGGTTAGCAAATGGCAGTTTTTGTACGCTCATTAGCATTATTTGTCAGTCTGCGGTTGGTATTTCGGGTAAAGTGATTCAAGTGGATGCATTGGCCACACACACACACACACATGCTTACATCAGTATGAGTATCTATACTGTATATGTATGTGTAAGCAAGTACAACGAATGTGTGACGCAATGTTTGCGTCTGTTTGAGATATGTATGGACGAGTCGAAGTAGTTTGACAGTTGTGGGTTAAATCCAACTTGATAGCTTGATTTGCAGTTCGGATTTGCAGCTTAGATTTATTATGTATGCCCTTCCCTTTCCTTCATCTACAAGTTCTACCAACTATGCATCTCTTGCCGAATTGAATAGCTTATGATGTGGTAGTTAAGTATGCACAACTGATGATTGAGTTTCATCTTTAGGGGGCGAATTCGTTAGCAAAGTTCAAAATGTTTGCCACAGGTTGGTAGAGTCAAAAACTTAAAAAGTGCCCCTTTCGTTAGCAATCTGGTGGTTAACAAGAACACATATTTGAAAAATGTTTTAAGAAATTTAAAACTTTTTTAAAACTGCGTTCAGCTGCAATAGCATTAGTTCTTACATGTATTAGTTCTTGTAATAACTATTTTAGACACCTTTTTTTATAATTTAGTTATCACTTTATGTAATTAATTTTTATGTAAGTTTTGGATATTACATTTGCTCGTTTTTTTTTGTGAAGAAATATTTAAGTATTTATTTATTATAAATATATGAACAATTAAAAACCTGACATACATTTATATCTAATATATTGAAAATGGATTTCAAAAATAGCATATTTTAACAATTTATTTGATACAACACATTTTATATTTCGTTAAAGTTTCATATAATGTTTTTAACTACACGATTTAACTGTCTTTTGAACTGACTTTATAATGTTAAACTCTTGATTCCATTTTATGATTCTCCCTAATCAAATGAAGTCTGATTCACAAGAAAACGGCATTCCATATTAAATGTCTTTGTTTTTAAAATAATTTTGGCATAGTAAAGTAAAATTTGCGACAGTGAGTATGAGCCGTAGATCTGTGTTGAAGATTTTTTGTGAAGTAGTAGAAGTAACTTGTCAAGTGACCCCAGCTTGTTTGACATTTCTTTAGCTGGAAGCACAGAGAATTCTTTGAGCACCTGACACGACACGCACATTGCAGAGGCAGGCGAAGATAGAGGGGATTTTTGGATGAGATGCCAGCTGCTCAGGTGGCCGGGCAGCTAAGCTATTCAAATGGCTGCTCGTTAGTGCTCAAGTGATTCAACAGAATGCTTAACATGCCTAATGTCATTTGGCACAGCGCTCAAATTAATAGCCGTCACTTTTCACCTGACCAACTCCCCCACGAAACTGCAACCCTCGATTTCGCAATTGGGGGGCACGATGGCAAAAGGTGCCACAGTGGCTGGGTTGCCGCAGACTCCAAACAATTCAAGGCAGTGAAAGCACTCAAAGTTTTTTTTTTTTTTTTGTGCTATACGCATCGCACGGCGAGATGAAAACGTAACATTCCTGGCGATTGCTCTTGGCTAATCCGTGGCACAACAACAGCCAACCAGACAGCCAGCAAAAAGAAAAGCACAAGCAAAAAAAGAAAAAAAAAAACAGGAAAAAATATTTAACTCAAGTGGCGCGCGCGTTTATATCAGCAGCGGCTCTGGACGGGAATTCACATAATAAATGGGGCAGGCGGTACCGAGGACTGAAGTTCTCTCTCTCTCTTTCTTGCTCTTGCTCTCTCAGTAATTTTTATGCGTTTTTCTCGAGTCTGGAGCAATAAAATGCCACTGCGAATGCGAATGCGAATACGAATACGAAATGTAAGCAAGTTGTTCGAGAATATCTGCCACATACAATATATGTATGTATGTAGTATACGATTGTGGAGTGTGGCAACAAAAGCGCTGCCCATTATGACTAATGGTTGACATTTAACTTAATCTGCTTAAGATGATTATTGAAAATGAGTGCCACTTATGCCAAATGTTGCGTCATAAATATTCATGCACTCTCCACAGAGATGAGGGAGAGGAGCCAAGACGAAGACGAAGGCGAACAATAAAAATCTCTGGCAAGGAGAGAGCCTACGAAAAAAATAAAGATGGGAACCGTATTTCGTATAGAGGGGAACAGCACAGCAGAGCACAACTCGGCTTAGCTCAGCACAGCAGCCGCCTCTGCTAATAGAAAGTCTTTTTGGCGGCCAGCAAAAGGCATAAAAACTTGCCAACATGATTTATACATAAATGTATATGGTATTTATGCTGTGCATAAGCACACACACGCATCCATCCATCCATTCGTAATGCATATGTCTGTATATTTTTATGTTCTCACCGAAACTCATTTCGAGTGCGCTGCTTATGTTATGTACATACATATGTATATGCATGCGTGTGTGTGTGTGTGTACGTGATTTGATTTATCGGAATTTGGCGTATATTTTACAATTTAGCGGCTATAATTCATTTTGTCGGTTTTGGCCATGCGCTTACCTCGAGTGGGGCATTAAGATATACACAGACAGTTTGTCATATGCCACTGCAGCTTAAGCAGCAAGATTTGTATCGCAAAGCAACGAGAAGGATCGAAAGTGTGTAAGCAACTTATATGGCTTATAGCTCTGAGAACTTTTAAAAATAATGTCAAACTATAAAATGTCTCAAAATTGTGTTTGCCTTGTGAGATCTTAAGTCACAATAATGATTTGTATTCGGAGATAAAATATGAAACACTATTAAAAAATTATGGGAAATTATGTAAAGATATATTTTTTAAATAAAGTATACTAAATCTTAAATATTGAGGTTCTGCCAAGACAATTGATCATTAAAGTATAATATCTATATTAATTTTTATTGTAACGGAGAGTTTAATTTATGAATGAGATACAAAACTGTATTTTTAAAATTCCAACTTTCGAATAGATCTCCACTTAATTAAATTACAAATTAAAATATTTATTTTTATATTAAAAAAATAGTTTATTAAAATACGTAAATAAACATAGATATTATTTTTTTCATAAAAAAAATTTATAATTTTGCTAAATACAAACACAAATTTAAAACAAAATAGACAACAAAATTTAATAATAATTAAAATGAATATAAGGTTTTATGGAAGCAAAATTTTAGTAAAATACATAAATACAAAGTATACAAAAGTAAAGAAAATAAAGTTAAAAATAAATAATCTAGTCTAGATTCGGAGTGCACAAAACAATAAAGGATGGAGAAATGAAATAATAATAATATAATAATAATATCTGCATTAAAAGCATACAAAAAATTAATCGTTTTGATTGATTTTTATCTATGTGATTTATTTATCTATTATTTTATCTATGTTACAATTAATCAAAGTACATATTCGCATGCTAATATGAATACATTTAAAGCTTAGTAAATGAAAAAAATGTGAAACTTGCAATACAAAATTAATGAGCATCGATTGTAATTTGCGATTGAAGCGCAAATTAAAATCGTTTCATTTAAAATGACGATTTAAATAGAAACTGTTGCGCAATCTTTCGTTGCATGTGGCAATCTGGCATGCGGCATGCCAAACCGTGACACCCTTACGCTAAGTGCAGTGGCCTGAAGCCGCCAGCTGTTTATTTGGGGGGCTGTCCACATTGACGGCTACAGAAGAGAGAGTGGTGGAGAGAGGAGAGGTGTTATAAGTGGGGGACGGAGGGAGGGCGCTTGGGCATCGCCTGCGGTTATGTTAATGAGCTTGCACACAATTAGCAGCTGCTGCCGTCATTGCCAGGCAGCCCCAGTTCAGACTCTGGCGATGGCTTTGGCTATAGCTCTGGTTCTGGCTCTGGTCTGGTTCTGTTTCTGATTCTGGGTCGAGTTTTGGGCTTGGGTTGCGCACTCTCGGCCTATTCCATATAGCCCATGTAGTGGCATTTGCGCTTGTCACTTCAATTATGGTAAATATTTAATGCATGGCGACTGAGCAGCAGAGCAGAGAGGAGGCAACGTAATAATCAACGAGCTAAAATCAGTTGTGCGTTCTAATAAATAAATAAATAAAATAAATAATCCAAGTGTTTGCTTTAATTACAAAACGCAAAATTAAATTGAAAATAAAATGTTTGCCGCAGAGTCTGTGGGCGCAACTTTTATATCAATACGGTCGCAAATAAATTGCAATGCAATTTTATAATTTACATTTGAAGCGCTTGCAAGTGGAAACGGTTGCCGACGATGGGAGAGGGCGGGGCGGGGCGGTGGCATGTCTCTATCTCTCTCAGTACTTTGGAGGAGGAAAGCGAGGAAAGCCCAATAAGCCAGTCAGCCATGGTCTGGCATCATTTGAGTTATCGAACTGAAAAATTTCCTTTTAAATTACAAAATTGCAAATTAAATGGCTGCCAATAAACTGCAGCGACAGTTAGCAACTGAGTAGCCACCACTTTTCCCCCTCCTCCCTCCACTCCCCCTCTGCGTTCTCCACTCAGCCAACGCTCTGAATGTCTTTTAGAAGACACTTGGCGCATAATTCAATTCCAGACGAAATGTATGCAATTTCTTTTGGGCCCCAGACTCTGACTCTGACTGCGACTGCGACCAGGCGAAATATATAAGTAAAACATAATTGAATTCAAATTTGTGCAATCGTAAGTAACTAAGATACAATTATGTACGTGGCTGGCTCTCTGGCATGTACTCTCCTCTCCCCTCTCTCCGTGTGTTTCTCTATCTCTCTATATATATCTATTTGGTATATCTGCTCTGTATGCGACTGTCAAGTCTCGTCACGGCTACATTTTGACACACAATTGAAAGGCACGCACACACACATACATAGAACGCCTCTCCCCCTTCCCTCTGTATTCATAGTCGTACTTACTTACATACTAAGAACCCCCACACACATACACTGCAACACACTAACCCCAGAGCTCAGACCCAAGCCAAAGCCAGAGACCGGGGCAGACAATGAAACGTAATCACACTAATGGCACCGAGAGCAATGAAGCGCACGTAATTGGTAAAGAGCTCGACAGTGTGTAGTGTGTGTAGTAGTGTAGTGTAGTGTACTGTGCGATGCGGTGTGGTACGGTGCGGTGTGGTGCGGTGCGGTGTGCCCCGTCGCAATCCCCCTCTTAGCCGCTGGCAACTGCCATCCTGCCGAGTGGTGCAATGAAGTGAAATGTAAAACAGTGAATCATCGTGAATCATCGCAAATAGATTTCTGAATCTCATGCGCTCATTTCACAAATTTACAGCGTTTTTAATTACTTAGTTGGCAAATATCTTAAGTCACCGTCCATGACCAGTTAGCTGGCTTTTGCCATAGGAATTATACATTTAAATTTAACTCCAAGGTGAACTGTTATACTGCAAACCACATTGGGT